>NC_142929.1:193200741-193305741 GCF_046866305.1 Octopus bimaculoides | reverse complement strand
TTGTCCAAGATTCTGTAATGTTCTTCTTCCTGTAAAATATTTTATTCGATCACTATTATTATTATTATTATTATTATTATCTTAGAAAATATTAGCGCTATTTCAATATTTCCATCCTCATTAAATTTTCTTTTAATTTCAATATTTTTGGAAATGATGCGAGGCTGCAATCTTCATTCATGACTAACAAACCTTTAATTTGTGGTTGCTGTTTATTATTATTATTGTCTTAAAGTCGTATTTAAATAATGTTTATATATATCAGTCTTTCTTCCGTATTACTCGTTCAACGTTCTTAACACGACACTATTCTCATAAAACCCTCAATTTTTCTATAATTACAGTTTTATTCGTATTAAATAAATCCCTCCTTGTATTTCCACATCTAAATAACATCTCCCTTGATATTGTTCCCTTTTCATCACTGATTTAACTTCTAAACAAAGCTAGGACGGAAAACTTTACACACAGACCAGATATTTTATCTTTTTATATCGAAATCATGTTTAAAACTATATATTTAATGAACAATTAATTATACTTTGTAATATAGTTTACATACAGTAACACATATATTACTTATATAAAGTTTTCTATAAAGTACTTAATATAATCATTTTGTCGAATTAAACGCAAATGCACACACATCCGGTGTTGACTGGAATCGTTATCTTAAAAATGGAAAATAATATTTTATAAAATAGATGCATTGCTTATAAAAACATTATCGTAATTTATTAAGAAGTTCGATAAATAAAGCCCCACGTCAGCCCTATTTGAGCAGCCCCATGATCAAAGATATCAACCACTACTATCAAAAGTATATGTTTTAGACAGTGTCGAATCATGATAGTATGGTTTCTAAGGGAGATGTGACTGACATTTCTAGCAAACCGAGCGGTTACATACAGGCTCGTTTGGCAGAATGCAGTTATAAAAGCTGGTTTTTCTTATTGTTTCATCAAAAGGTAACCAAACAGATTTGGTATATGTTAGCTTGATTGCTATTTACATTAAATAACCGACTTTTAAATTCCGTTTATTGTTTATCAACTTCCCGCTTTCAGAGAGAGAGAGAAAGGCAGTGGTCCTTGTTTTTCATGTTATTCTACATTCATTACAATTGAAAATTTAGACCAGTTTGTCCTCCTTCTAGTATATACAACCACCTTCCATTCAGTATGTTCTGTATTTTATATATATATATATATATATATATATATATATATATATATATATATATGCATATTATTAATAATAATAATATGGTATCCTCCCGGATAATATATCGCGAACTCATATATATATATATGTGTGTGTGTGTGTGTGTGTACAGAGCATACGTTGTATATTTACTATACACACACACACACACAACAAAGGTACCTTTCTCTCTTCTGTCCATGGTCGATGTGCTTTGAGAAATAAAAGCGAAATTTCCGCCATATCCCACACGCGTTGATTATGAGAGAAGGCTTGAGAAGATGCAGTGGTTACGGTTGGAATGCCTTGATAAACAGATCAGAGTTGATCTGGAGCTAAGCAACAATTACACATCTCACTCACTGTGTCGTTGCCTTTTTTGAAAGATTTATTAATCAATGAGCACATGTTTGTGCGCCGACTAATCGGACCTCGCATGACGCACGCGCACACAGTTACGTATATCTCTCTGTCTGTTTATCTATCTGCCTATGTGTGTGTGCATATATATATATGTGTGTATGTATATATCGTGTGTGTGTTTATGTTATATATCGTGTGTAAAATCTGTAGAAGCCCCGCCTACTAATTTTAATATATTTATAAATTCATTGTCCATTCGTTGTCGTTATCAATAACAAACACAGAATTTATTTAATTATCGAATGGAATATTGCAATCGGTGAAGTTATTGATGTTACCGATCACGTCTGAGTATTTCTTACTTGCTGCTCTCTTAGGAATCATTTCAAATATCTTCAGATCTTTGTAAACATCAAAACAAGAGAAATTGGTAAACAAGGGCAGTAACTCTTCGCCGACGGCTTTTTTTTTTTTTTTTTATATTTCCTCCAAACCAGGACAACACCCTATGCATGCCATACATACATACATACGCGTACTTGTGGCTGTAGAATGTTTAGGACACTCGTTTGCTTTCTGTTGTATTAAATGATTCCAAACAATATCTAAATCATCATTCGCTTTTCCATGTTTAGAATGGGTCAGACCTAATTTGTCGAGGCAGATTTTTCCACGGCCCCATGCCTTTCCTGTCGCCTGTCTTCACGTGTTTCCAAGCAAGGTAATATTTTCTATGGACAGACATGTTTTTCACGGAAGAGTGGGTTCGAACAACATCGCTTGCATGACGATGTTTCTCGTTTATAAACATCACATGATGCCGAGACATGGTTACACACACACACACATACTGGAAATGTACTTGCCTGACAAGTGATTTGATCTGAGACTGTTGAAGCTAAAATAATTAACGGCATGGAAAACGGCCATTCAAAAACGCAAAATTTGCTGTCAAAAATGTCAGTCTTTGTGATCCGGTCACTGCCTCAGTTCCACTCGTTCGAGGCGAGATTGTTGGTTAGCCTTTGCAGGTTTCAAGATTGTAACTAGAGTTCTTGTTTATATAGATTAGTCAGTCGTTCTGGTTGTCATTACTTGGTGCTTGTCGGTGGTCAGTTAATGTGGTATTTTGTATTATTCAGCTCCCTCTTGTGAGTTACTGGCAAGCTGTCACCCACAGCCTTATGGCTAAGATCAATGCCCAGTAGAACCTGTCACGTGCTTGGGTAATCGGCAACGAAACTGGCAATTACACCAAGCTTGTTTGGTGAGAAGGGTGATTATTGGACATCCTCTGGACCGTAAACAAAACCTGACAAAGTGGGGGGGGGGGACTCAGAGCCATACAAAAGTGAAAGAAACAAAAAGAGGTCGACTGCCTTGAATGTGGGAAGATGAACAGAATGAGAAGAAGTTACAAAGGTGAGACGGTGTCTTAAGAAAATCACCTGAACAGAAGTTTTTTGTGAGCCTTATTTTTGTATTCAGCAGTGAAAAGGCTGAATAGTAATTGTATGAAGCACCAGGATTGGATGTGGAAGCTGATCGTACTATGAATCCCGAATGGTTGGGACTGGTTAATCATCCACATTGACTGATGATTTGATTGTTCTCAGTCGACTTCATCTTCAAAGCTACAAATGATACTAGGAGATGTGCTGAGCTGATGTACTACACATCTTCCTAAAGGTTGGCAACAGATGGGGGGGGGTGAGAAATTGAGGAGCATTACCAAATATATTTGTGCTTTGGCTTGTTGTCATATTTACAGAACAGTGGGCTTCTTTCAGTTTCCATCTAGGAAATCCACCCTCAAGGCATTGGTTGACCCAGGGCCATGGTAGAGGACATTTGCCCAAGGTGCCATGCTATGGGCCTGAACTGGGAAGCAAAATTCTTAAGCACACAGCCACACCTGTTAATCTTAAGTTTTCAGCTTTCAGAAACTTGTTTTGCTTAGTTACCATCTAGCCTTGAACCAACAGGCTCAAAGCCATTTCAGCTGTGACTATGCTATCTTTTTTTATGTTTTCCTCTTTAAATAATCAGGCCTGTTATATTTTAGAATACTCTTTCCAATGTATTGACCCTTTTTTAAGGTCCTGAGTATGATTTAGCTGCTATATAGTAGGTTAGAAAGATCATCATCATAGATTTAAAATCCATGTTCCATGCTGGCATGGCTTGGATGGTTTGACATGGTCCAATGGGTGTGCAAAGACTGCATCATACTCTAGTATCGGCTTCAACATGGTCGTTATGGCTTTCCTAATGCCTTGTAAAGGAATGTTCTGGTAATGTCAAGGCAAGGTTATCTTTCCTTCACCATCCTTTCTTACACCATGTTCATCTTTCTTGGTTTCTTTTCCTTTTTAAAATTATGGTTGTGCATGGGGTGAAAGGGAGTTCTCTTCAAGAATGAAGCCTTTGTCAGGGTATCGATCTGATGGAAGTGAAAAGTGTGTGGCAGAATGAGTATTTCGCACTAACCACAAAGAGTAAGTTAGGGTTGTAGACATATTGAGGGAAACTAAGAAATTATGGGAGTTGGGTTAAAAAGAAGATTTGTAAAGGGATATAGTGATTTCTCCAGTTCATATCACAGTTGTACAAATGAATAGCAGGAGTCAGTATTGACCCCTGGCTACCCAAATGATCTTCAGCATTAAGGGTGCTGAATTATCCAGGGAATTGGTGAGTAATTTAAAGCAAAAACTCTCAAATTTCTGACCAAATATCGAT
The DNA here is from genome assembly GCF_046866305.1 of Octopus bimaculoides. Lineage (NCBI taxonomy): Eukaryota > Metazoa > Mollusca > Cephalopoda > Octopoda > Octopodidae > Octopus > Octopus bimaculoides. The sequence continues at coordinate 193,301,433 of NC_142929.1, read as the reverse complement.
GCAATATTAATATTCACCAAACATATTTCACATTTAAATATTTCAACTTTTATAATAATAGGACTGAATTTTTATTACGGATTGGGAGCGCTAAGCAGTTTTATTACCGCTCCAAACGTGCCACAAGCATATTTGAAATGGTAAATAACACTGAATAAATTTTTATTGTTCTTCATCAATTTAAGTATTTTCATTAAATTTCTTTAAATATTTCTTATTAAAAAGTAGTTACTGATCCAAGAGACCAAAGAAATTAGTTTTTAAATCAACACTTTTTTTAATATAATATTATCTTTTACTTTTTACTTGTTTCAGTCATTAGACTGTGGTCATGCTGGAGCACTGCCTTGAAAAATTTCAGTCAAAGGAATTGGCCCCAATACTTAATGTTTTTTAAGCCTGTTACTTATTCAATCAACCACTTTTGCCAAACTGCTAAATTATGGGGATGTAAACAATGATGAGGGACAGACAGAGTCACACACATATTATATAAATATATATATATATATATATATGTATGTATATACACACACACATAATATATTGGGTCATCCCATAAATAATGTATTTTTTTTATACTATTATTATTTTTCAAAATTAAGATAAACAAAGTTCTTTTTTGATCTAATTTATACTCTCCTTCATTTTTTACAATGCTCTTCCATTTATCTGGTAGACTTGCAAGGCCTCTCTTCCAAAATTCACCTGTATGTGATGAAAAATACTCCTCCTATACTGTTTTGACCTCGTCTACAGAATTTGTATTTTTTCTGTTCAAATGATTTTGAAGACTGCGGAATAAATGATAATCAGATGGGGCAATGTCTAGCAAATATGGTGATGGGGCATTGCTTCTCATTCAAACTGCTCCAACCTTTGGAATGTCATCCTTGCTGTATGTGGCTAAGCTTTATCCTGATGGAAGAACATCTTTCGTCTTGAAACCAAAGATGGTCGTTTTTTTTTCTAGCGCTGTCTTAAGTCACTCAAGCTGTTCACAGTAGCTCTCCTTTTTTTATTTTTTGGTTTGGGTTTAAAAGTTCAAAGTGGACTAAACCTTTCATATCCCACCAAACAGGTAACAACATCTTACATGGGTGAAGACCTTCTTTAGCCTGGGGTGCCGGAGTTTCTCTTTTCCCTTACCCGCTGTCTTCAGCACATAATATTTTTATAGAGACCCCATTTCTCATCACCAGTCACCATTCAGTCCAAAAAAAGTTCATTTGTGAGACATGACAGCAAAGAAGAGCACACATTCACCCTTTGCTCGAGAAGTCTGTGAGGAACCCAATTTGCTGACTTTTCCAATGGCACACAGGTGTCGATGAATGGTTGAATGACAAAATGCACACTTCTCTGCTAGTTCCTCAATAGTTACGATGGAATTTTGTTCCACCGGGGTTTGCAGGGCATCCTCGTTGAGCTCTACAGATCTTCCAGGATGAGGCTCATCTTCTAGGCTGTAGTTTTTGGCTTGGAATTTCTGGAACCACCGTTGACACTGGCTTACGCTTATTGTCCGATCCTCATATACTGCATTAATATTCCTCCCACTTTCCATTGTGTTGTTGCTTTTATTGAACTCATAAAGCAAAATATGCCGAATATGCACTTTTGTCACTTCCATTATGGCTTTGTAAAAATAACTGTTAAAATCGAACTGCACTCTTCAAAACTTGCACTAAGAATAAGGACAAGGTAAAATTACTACCTGCTTTTATAGCAAGTTGATGCAGGTAGTTTATCCCGTCTCCCTCTGACTTTTAGTTCAGGCAACTGAAAAAAAACCGCATTATTTATGGGATGACCCTATATACATATTAATATACACACACACATGACAGGCTTCTTCAGTTTCTTTGGTCAGCCTAAGGCTATAGAAGGGTGCCATGCAGTGAGATTGAACCTGGAACTATGTGATTGGGAAGGAAGCTTCTTATCACACAGCCATGCCTGTGCCTGTTATACATTTTAATTTTATTTTTGAAATTTGCATGACATGGGTCAATAAGTTGTTGACAATTTCATCAAAGGTGTCAATGATATAAGAAGCTTACTGACCCCTCCTTTCATCATCATCATCATCATCGTTTAACGTCCGCTTTCCATGCTAGCATGGGTTGGACGATTTGACTGAGGACTGGTGAAACCGGATGGCAACACCAGGCTCCAATCTAATTTGGCAGAGTTTCTACAGCTGGATGCCCTTCCTAACGCCAACCACTCAGAGAGTGTAGTGGGTGCTTTTACGTGTCACCCGCACGAAAATGGCCACGCTCGAAATGGTGTCTTTTATGTGCCACCCGCACAAGCCAGTCCAGGGGCACTGGCAACGATCTCACTCGAAAATCCTACGGGAGCCAGTCAGGTGGTACTGGCAACGGCCATGCTTAAAATGGTGCATCTCATGTGCCACCCGCACAAGAGCCAGTCCAGGGGCACTGGCAACGATCTTACTTGGCTTGCCGGGTCTTCTCACGCACAGCACATTTCCAAAGGTCTCGGTCCGTAGTCATCGCCTCGGTGAGGACCAATGTACGAAGGTCTTGCCTCACCACCTCAGCCCAGGTCTTCCTGGGCCTACCTCTTCCACGGGTTCCCTCAACTGTTAGGGTGTGGCACTTTTTCACGCAGCTATCTTCATCCATTCTCACCACATGTCCATACCAGCGCAATCGTCTATATTGGAGAAGACATTGGTGATGATGATTGTGAAGTATTACCTTCCAGTGATTGAGGTGGCTGCTAAACAGCAACGGCATTGTACAAATAGTTGTCTTCTGCTTGGTAACCTGTGATTGTTAATAGGTGAGAATCTTAAACTGAAAGAACATCAATTAAGAACAATTATGTTTAAGAACGACATCTGCTTGTAACTCTGCCACAGAGTTTATTAGAAACCATAAAGAATTCATTTATTTGATAAAAAGTGACATGAAACTTACACTGGATCTAGAATAGAAACAATACATGAACCCTTGGCTGTGTGTGCTGTGTCTTATCAGCAATTATACACTATACACTATAGTGTGTGACTATTCTAGCTGTTGGTTAGGATGATAAGCAGTCCAGTTGATCCAGTCAATTGAACAATTTGCTCACAAACATAACGTGCAAGTAGCTGAACACTCCACAAATACACATACCCATCACGTAGTTCAGCATGACACAGAATGGAACAAGTTTGGCCCCTTTTGAATCACTGGTACAACTTTGCCAGCCTAGTGAATAGACTGGAGCAATGTGAAATAATGTGTCTTGCTCAAGGACACAATGCTGCTGGGTATTGAACTCACATCCTTACGATTTGGAGTCAAACACTGTAACCACTAAGTTACATGCCTTCACATATGTATTAGTGACAGTATAAAACACCCAACATATGTAAAACCCCAACCAAACTGCATTGATACAGACATGATGCAATTATGTACATTATTTACATTTGACAGATATTTGTCCTCATCTTGTTTGTTGTTAACACAACGTTTCGGCTGATATACCCTCCAGCCTTCATCAGGTGTCTTGGGGAAATTTCGAACCTGGGTTCTCATTCCTATGGTATTTTTTGATGTTATTATTATTATTCAGGTCACTGCCTGGAATCGAACTTGGAATCTTGGGGTTAGTAGCCCACGGACATATGGCATAGTGGTTAAGAGCACGGGCAACTAACCCCAAGATTCCGAGTTCGATTCCAGGCAGTGACCTGAATAATAATAATAATAAAACACTGACAAAAATATGGAAAAGTTGCAGCTAAAATGTTTTCGATGGTGCAACAGTCGCTAGCAATACAACTTATAGCAGAAGGAATATTTCCTCTTACTTGCTGGGCTAATCCAATCTGGTTGTTAAACCTTGATCAGTAGAATTCCCTGTTGTCATCATCATTGTTTTATGTCCACTGTACCACACTGGCATGGGTTAGATGGATCCTATAGTGTCTTGCCACTTGTTACAGTCCTTCATCTCACATCAATAGAGAAAACTGCTAACATTTGTGGGTGGATGCCCTCTTTTATTATCACTTTTGACCATTTTATAACATAGGCTGGGTGTATTTTATTTTCCACCAATTCAAGAGAAGTTTGTCTGGCAGGATTAAACCTTAGGATACCATCCTGCCTTCGCTGTTGGTTCTTTGATTCAAAATTGCCTCCTGGCTTAGCCCTTTAGCACTCAAGCCAGCCATATCCCGTCAAAATATTCCACCTTTTCTTATGTTCAAACTGGCCAAATCCAGCCTCTCACACCTACACTACAATGCCATTGTAAAAATGAACAATCACATTGAAGCTGAGAGATAATGCGTGATTACTTCAAGACAATATGAATAAATGAGCAGAACATTTGACAGAGAAATCAGAATGCTAATGGGTTAAAGGAGTTTTAATTAAAAACCTTCCATCAAAAATTCCATGTTGATTTATTATTCCAAACATCAGATTATGACAAAGTTGCTTTACTAAATTCTACTTTATTTTCAAAATTAATTGAAATAAAGGAAGACTGTTTCATCAGGAATGGGGTAACAAAAGGGTTAAAAGGTTTCATCTCTACCTGATGTGAGTTTTTAATCCCAGTTTCCCTGCCTGGGGGCACCTTATGGAATCTCTTCTGGTGTGAATAGAGATGGCAGGCTTTAAGTTCAAGCAATATATTCCATATTTAGAATTTATTTAGATGCAGGCGTGGCTGTGTGGTTTTAGAAATTTATGTCTTGACCATGTGGTTTTGAGTTCAATCTCATTGTGTGGTACTTTGGGTGAGTGTTTAATACTGTAGCTCTAGGCTGACTAAACCCTTCTGAATGGTAGGCAGGAACTGAAAGAAGCCCATCATGTCTGCTATATCCATCCGCCCATCTAATCCATCCATGTGTGTATATATATATATATATATATATATATATATATATACACACACACACACACATATACATGGCAGTGTGGTAAGAAGTTAGCTTCCCAACCATATGGTTCTGTCCCTCTGTGTGAGTGGATATGGTCAACAGAATCTGAAAGAAGCCCAATATATATATATATACACACATACACATTCAATATGTGACTGCGTGTGTGTATCGTTGGCGATTTTCTTTCTCCGTCTTCCCTTTGGACTTTTCCTATATTTCTGATGAAGAGCTCCACTTGAAACATGAAATCCTTTTTCTTTTCTTTCCTTTCCTGAGCATCCAATAACACTGCACTTATTCCATGTCCTCGCGTTGTTGTTTTTTCGTGTTTTTTCTTGCTTGTTCATGTTTGGATTGACTATATATATATATATATATATATATATATATATATACATATATATATATATATATATATATATATATACATATGATGGGCTTCTTTCAGTTTCCGTCTACCAAATCCACTCACAAGGCTTTGATCAGCCCGAGGCTATTGTAGAAGACACTTGCCCAAGGTGCCACGCAGTGGAACTGCACCCGGAACCATGTGGTTGGAAAGCAAGTTTCTTACCACACAGTCACTCATGTGCCTTGTGATTAAATATTATTAGGAATTGTATTTTAGAAACATTATTAAAATATTTTGTGTATTTTAGAAGAATAAACAATTTATTGCAGCAACAAAATCCTATATGGACCCTCAAGGGCCATATGGCCCCTTGTTGAGAACCACTGATCTATAGAACTAACCCCAACCATAACTATGTAAGCCATTTCAGAATTGTCTTTATGATGATGTCTGATTGCTCACAAACATCTTCAGTCTCAGAATCTTTACAAAAGGTCATTTACCTTGACCTTTGACCTCTGATTAAACTGGAAAAAAAAAATGTGAATAAAAGCAGTGAAACTTCCTTGAAGCCTATACAGAAAAATTTTGTGGTGATAGAAATTTATGAAAGACAGATAAAGGAAGATTAAAAAAACTAGTCAAAAACAGAAATATAAACAAATGAATGAGGTGGAGCCAATAAGTTCCAATGTGGAACTTGGCAGTAAATGGTCAGTAGAGTTTTGGAAGAACTCTCTGCCTCTTGATTGTGCAATTAAATATTTGGATGTGAAATAGTGTTAATCCATCTTTAAATGAAAGATACTGGCATAAACAAGGTCACTTTTAATTACATATGATGTAATTATGTATGTGAGAGTTTAGTCTAGGCTCACATCTCTAACGATCTCAATTAAACTTTAAAAGTTATTAAAATATATTCTATCATTTTTAATCAAGCAGCGGTTTGTCATTCATTTATTATTATTATTATTATTAATATGGCTGCCAGCTTGCAGAATTGTTAGCATGCTGGGAAAAATGTTCAGCAGCATTTCTTCTGACTCTTTCTGGTCTGGGTTCAAATGCTGTTGGAATTGACTTTGTCTCTCACCCTTTCAAGATAAAATAACTACCAGTTGAGTATTGGGGTTGATATAATCAACTTACCCCTACCCTCGAAATTGCTGGCCTTGTGCCAAAATTCGAAATAATTTTTTCCTCTCTCTGCATCCAGCGTTGCTGCTGCAGTTGCAGAAACCAATTTTCAGAGCTCAGTTTTTCACTGTTTGTTTTGAAAGCATCCTCACCAAAACTACTTTGAAGATTGTGCATCTACATGAGTTTCTTTTAAAACCGTCCTGATTGAAGTTGGAGCAAGCATTTCAAATCATCTGTCAAATTCTTTATAAATAATTCTGTTTTATATCAAACGAAATAATTCCAAATTTTCTACTCTTTACTTTCAGTTCTTGTCAATTCCACATCAGAACCTATTCTGATTCCATGTGAATCCTTTGTTTTTTTCCTTTATTTTTTTGTTGTTTTACTATAACAGACTTGCACAAACACTTTGCATTATCATAATCATTGTTTTCTTGTTGACTTTTCTATGCAATGGTGAGATAGAATTTATTGAAGTAGATTTTCTATGGCTGGATGCTCTTTCTGTCTTCAACCTTTACTTGTTTTGCTAGTAAGGTAATATTTCTATGGAAAACTGAAAATGTGTAGCACCATTTACATGAGACTGATGTTCACTTACAATTATTATGTTATGTCAAGACTAGGAGATGCAAATACATACATCATCATCATCATCATCATTTAATATCTGTTGTCCATGCTGGCATGGGTTGGACGGTTTGACCAGAGCTGGTAAGTTGGAAGGTTGCACCAGACTCTAGTTTGATATAAATCATCACCATCATGTGTGTTTGTTTACAAGTATGTGTATGTATATATATATATATATATATATATATATATATATATATATATATATATATATATATATATATAGGTATGTATGTGTGTATCCATCTATATATCTGAGGGTGAGTCAAAAAGTAATGCCATTTTGTTTAGGACAGGTTATAATTACCAACACAGGGACATGTATCATACATTAAAATGAAGCTGGTCCTCTGTGGATCACATCCCTACTTCTCAACATAGTCACCGTTCCTCTCAATAGCAATGTTCCACCTTCGAATGAGAGTATGTATCCCTGCCCCGTAAAATTCTGTTAACTGTTCTTTGAGCCACTTTTTCACTACAGTTTTCACTTCCTCATCACTGGAATAATGTTTGCCTCTCAAACCCTTTTTCACGGGGCTGAAGACATGATAGTCCAGTGACGATGATACTGCCTATAGAGAATGCATCATAATTACCAAATGGCACTTTTGACTAATTCCACTTGAAATGGGAAGAAAATCTCAATATTCAAGAATTCTCAGGAGTCACTTGCCCAGTGTATGAACCAGTGGGGCTGAATTAGAAACCTTGTGGCTGGGAAACAAACTTCTTAACCATACAACCTTGCTTGCCCCTCATCTTAAGGGAATTCTTCTCTCCCCTCCTCTTGTTGGCTTCAGTAGGTTTTACTGCCTCCATTCACATTTTTATGGCTTAATCGGAGGTCAAAGGTCATTTTGTGTGATCTTTTGTTGAGACTGACCCTGAAGATACCAGTCAGGAGCAATGAGACTTGGTCTGAATATTTTGCTACAGAATGGGCCCTGCTTAGTCACCAAGGATGATCAGGGGATAGTATTGAACAGGGTGGTCACTCAAGAACAGATGCACTTCTATGGATTGTCTTGACAGATTCAGTGACGACAAGTATTGGCTTGACCTGAGCCTGTGAGTCAAGACATTTGTCCATCACACTGTAAGGTCAAACCTTGATCAGATTATTGTGAACTTCTCAACAACACTGGGTCATTCCTCTGTGCTGTGCATTAAACCACACAGGCCACACCTGTGTGTTGCTTACTGAACCCACGTTTACTTGTACTTGTCATATTGTTTGTTTTTTTTAGGCCAGCTGGAGCAATATAAGTGATAGAAGTAATTTAATCCTTCTAGATGATGGCAAATAGTTTAGAGAATGCCTTCGTAGGCAGTCGTTAAGAAACTCTTTCAAACCATTGTTGTACTCAGGTTGAAGGTAAGTTAAATGTTAAATGTCTTAGAGAAGAGAAAAATAGTGATAGATGTTGTTTAGCTCCAGATCAACCATGGATGAGTAGCGTTACGATCAGAAATGTTCTAGTTGCCAACATTCAGTCGTTAAAACTGCCACTGTTGCAGTAACCATTTTCAAGGTCGTCACAATTCTTCAATATTATTTCTGAACATAAAACGGCGAGCTGGTAGAATTATTAGCACGCCAGGCAAAATGCTTCACCGTATTTCGTCCATCATTACGTTTCTGAGTTCAAATTCCGCCGAGGTCGACTTTGCCTGTCATCCTTTCGGGGTTGATAAAATAAGGTAGCAGTTGAGCACTGGGGTTGATGTAATCGACTTAGCCCCTCCCCTAAAATTGCTGGCCTTGTGCCAAATATTTGAAACCAATATTATTTCTGAACATCAAACGCGACAATATCGGAAGAAGTCAGAAGGAACGTTTTGCTTTCACATGTTTTTCCTTCTTTCTTTTCTTCAAATGGTTTCCTGATCTTTTTTCTTTCAAGTTATGTTCGTTGCAATATCAGACAGTGTGGTTAATGTTTCCATCTGTAAAATTGTCAATACTCGGTACATTTAGTACAGACTCCCAAGAAATAATCTTGTTCGACTGAAGACGACAACGACGACATTCAGGTCTGTGAATATTCTTGGCGCCGTGCGTTCTTTGGATTCTTAGGTGGTGCGAAGGAATCGTGTGATCATACATATTCTAGTCATGACCATCTCGATTTTTTAAGTATATTTCTAGGACTGGAATAATCTCACGAACGTAATGGTGATGGGGAGTTGAGGGAAATTTGGCTGCTATTTTGAGCGAATTTAGTGGCTAAGTAGAAGCTCTTTCTTTAGTTCATTGAATCCAAATTGTGACAGTAAAGCGTCCACGTCTCGGGTGGTTCATTTCTGGGACCATCTCGTCTGCTCGCCTTTTGGAAGTTCGAATAAATATATCATTAGACTTTTTCATTTTGACCAATCTATTGGAATTAATTCGTTATATAAAATATTAGTTTCCAAATTTTTGCACAAGGCCAGCAAATTCGGGGGAGGGAGTCGATATAATCGACTCCAGTGCTTAACTGTTACTTATTTTATCGACCCTTAAACGTAAAGCCGGACGAAATGCCGCTGAACATGTTGTCTGGCATGTTGACGATTATTTTCATAATGCTTACACCATTATAGTGATGATGATGACTAGAGGAAGATAATAACAGCGAAATAGTTCCAAGGGACGTAACAACGTCATATGGCTGCAAAGAGTTATGGGTACATATGCACCAATTGATGTGTGTGTGTGGGTGTATTTAATATATATATAGACACTAATGTTTGAGCGTCTTTCATTTTTTTTTACCCGTGCCATTGGACGATGGAGGTGCTGAGGCACAGCCTTGAAGGGTTTTATAATTGAACTAATAGACCCCAGTACGCTTTTTGTTTTTCTTTTTTTTTTTTTGGTTTTGACAGTCTGGTACTTTTTTTTTATCTTCTTTTTGCCGAACCATTAAGTTAGGACAAAGAAATCAACACCCGTTGTCAAGCAGTGGAGAGGGACAAACACACGCACACACATATATGGTAAGATGCTTGCTTCCCAACCACATGGTTCCGAGTTCAGTACCATGTGTAGCACATTGGATGGATGTCTCCTACAATAGGCCTGGGATGATCAAAGCCTTGTGAGTAGTTTTTTGTAGATGGAAACTAGAAGAAGCCTGTCGTGTGTGTGTGTATATATATATATAAAGGGCAGAGGGTAAAAACCTTCACTAACGAATAACCAAGGGATTGCACCTAGGAAGTTCCCCCTCCAAGGCACAAGTCCGAGCAAGGTTGTTTTTATGGAAGACCAGCAGTCGCCCATGCATACTGGCCTCCCGTCACCACACCACCAGTGTTATCCAAGGGAAAGGCAAAGGCTGATACAGCTTGGCACCAGTGACGTCACATCTCATTTCTGCAGCCGAGTGATCTGAAGCAACATAAAATAAAGTGTCTTGCCTAAGGACACAACACACAGCCTTCAGTCTGATTTGGCATGGTTTTATACGGCTGGATGCCCTTCCTGATGCCAACCACTCTGAGAGTGTAATGGGTGCTTTTTATGTGCCACTGGCATGGGTGCCATTTGTATGACACCCAGGTGCGTTTACGTGCCAATTTGCATGACACCGGTATATTGCCACATCTGCCAGTTCACTTGGCTTGATGGGTCTTCTTCTCAAGCACAACATAATGCCAAAGGTGTTGGTTATTGCCTCCGTGAGACCCAACACTTGAAAGGAACTTGGCCACTTTGCCTCTATTAGGCCCAACACTCAAAAGGAACTTATTTCTGTCTAAAGCATCACCTTTACCTTTGTAGCAGTTGACCATGGTGCTGCCACACCAGTCATTGGGTATGACTCCTTCATGAACTACCTGATTTACAGTACAGGTGACTGTATGTGTTATATATTTAATATATGAATATATAATGTTATTATTGAATAATAAATAAAACAGAAGTGAGACGCAGACATGGATCTTTGGTTAAGAAGCTTGCTTTCCAACCATGTGATCTTGGGTTCAGTTCCACTGTGCAGTACACTGGGCAAGTGTCTTTTATACCCCTGGGTTGACCAAAGCTTTCTAAGTGGATTTGCTTGATGAAACTGAAAGAAGCTTGTGCCATCATCATCATCATTTAACATCCTGTGTCCTTTGTTTCCAATCTTCCATTGAAAAATATTCCCTTACCTGGAAACAGATGGGGGTTGGTAACAGGAAGGGCATCTGGCCATAGAAGATCTGCCTCAACAAATTACATCTGACCCATGCAAGCATGGATCAGAAAAAGTGGATGTTAAACGACTGATGATGATGATGATGATGATGATGATAAGTGTAATAACATATCTGTTGATCCATAGCAGATTCTGGCCGAATCTATTATGAATATCTGATTGCTGTTGTTTTTTTATGTCAGTAGAGGACATCTCCCTTCAGACAGCTTTCGTTTATAAGATGTAATTAACCATTGGGGGAGTTTTGAAATACCAAGATGTTTTGACCTTATTTTGTGTCTCCTCAGAATGAGCTTTTGTTTATAAGAATCAGCTGTCGTGCATGCTCCTCCCTGTAAATTATTATTGGTTTGCCAGACATCAGCAAGTATTTTGTTTGCTGGTTTCTATAAGCAAGAGCTCCCCAGTTCAGTAAGTGGAGGGGATAACTTTGACTAAGGAGACATACAATAAGGCTGAAACACTGCAGTATCTCAAAGCCCTTTTATATCAATGGATTGTACCTGTTATGAACGTTTAAAAGGGAGGAGATGTTCTCTGATGATGAAAAATCACAGCGATCAGCATGTTCGCATTGAAACCTGTCTAAACGTATTGAAAAATAAATAGATGCATCGTTGTTTGGATGAAGGTGGTGAGCTGGTAGTTCTTGTAGTGATGATGGTGGAGGATGTCAACGCCTTACTTGTTTTTCTAAAATGCATCATAAATGTTCAATAATATTGAGATCTGGGGATTGTGATGGCCAGATAAAGGATGAATTTGATCAGATGAAATGATTGACTATTAATTCTGCTATGAAGGAAAACCATTGGGCCAGTGGATTTTCAAGATATAGCCCCTCCAGATCCTCCTCCATGTTTAACAGTTGGAAGAAGGCAGTCTGGGTCAAATGCTTTTTTTTGGCTGTCTCCACACGTATACTCGGCCTGTGGTCAGAAATAAGGTAAGGGATGACTCATCCAAGAAAATAACATTCTTCCACTGCTCTAGGGACCAATTCCAAGCTTTTGATGGTTTTATGGATATTTCAAAATTAAGATGTTAGGTGTTGACATTATTTTGTCCAACCCCTGTGTATTACACTTGTTCAGTCAACATTCATTATCATCATCATTTAACGTCTCATAACCATTTAACCATCATTTATAGATACACCCTATTTACTCATACATAATTCCTACTATTTTATGATTTTAAATTACAAAAACTGGGGTGTGACTTAAACATGGGGCTAAGCTAAAACTATGGAAGATTTAACATTAAACCAGGGGTGTGACGAATAAATTAGTTTTGTTTTGTTGTTTCTCTTTGTATTTTGATCTTTTTTCTTTTTTATTTTCTATTTTATTCAGCGTCCAACAATGAAATATTTTCCTACCTGTCCTGCATTGTTGTAACATTTACCTGAAGTTGCTTTTCAAAGAGAGTTTGATGAAGTAATTCTTTCTGGAAACTATGCCTCGAGTTAAAAAAAAATCAGTCGAATATGGAAATCGTAAAAGAAGGAAACTAGCAGCGACAAAGCGCAGTACTCTGTATTGTTCATCGCCGGTAGGTGAGCGACAGTTTGTGCAGATGCAGTCGATGGAGAATCACCTTCAGTTAACAGCAACACCTACACCATCACCACCACCACCACCACCATCAGTACCACCAGTACAGCCATCACAACTTCAACCACCACAACCAACACCACAGCAAACACCACCACCAACAACAACAACAGCAACAATAACAAAAGCCTGTTCTTCACCCGTGTTGTTGCCCAAGTCTTGTCCAGTTGAGGTTCAGACAGAAGAGAAATGTTTAGACACATTAAAAATGGAAGGTCAGTCACACAGCAACTCTCTTGTCTCCTTCACTTTTATTCATCACTTATTTGAAATTCCTTTTTAAATTCTCTTTACCATTGTATATCTCTCTCTCTCTCTCTCTCTCTCTCTCTCTCTCTCTCATACCTTTGCTTTTTCTTACTCCCTCCCTTTCCCATGTATGCTTCCTGCCTGTCCCTCTGATTCTAATACCGATCATTTGACAGCGTGTACTGGATCTCTTTAACCATGGCACCAGCAACAGAGGGGTGGTTGTGCCATCAACAATACTAAACAGCCCTCTTCATTGTAAGGGGCCCCTGTATCTTCTACTCTGCATCTTGGCAATTATCATTTCCATCCCAAATACTTCTCTACAACAAACAGTTATTAAATCTGATAATATTGGTTTCAGATTTTGGCACAAGGCCGGCAATTTCAGAGAGGAGTAAATCAATTACATCGACCCCCAATACGCAACTGATACTTACTTTATTGACCCTGAAAGAGTGAAAGACAAAGTCGACCTCACTGGAATTTGAACTCTGAACATAAAGGCAGACAAAATGCTGGCAAGCATTTTGTCTGGAATGCTAATGATTCTATCAGTACAATAATAATAATAATAATACTGATGCAGTACCAGGTAGTGGCTCTCATGGCTTCTGATCTTAATTGATTGGAAATGTTATCATGTACATTGTTTTGTCTTGATATAAAAGATGGCCTACAGCAAACATTCTGCTCAATACCACAGATTTGCTTGTCAGTTGTTTGACCTTAACCAGTTGAGCATGTCCCTTAGTGGCTGACAATATGTGCATCTCTGATCATGAGCAGAAGTAGTGGGGGAGCATCATAGCCATGTGCTGAGAGGAGTTCTTTGGGGTTTGAATAATTTACCCCTCGAAACCTGGGTGTTTCATTCATCATCCTGAAACAAGCCTTATTCAGGGACCTTTTGTGAGGGATGAGCTACTTGACCTGAAGAAAATTCTGACTGGGCCCCACCTGCAAGGTCATGCAGTTTATCTTGATATGAAATCACCCTGTCATGCCTGGTGTACTCTTATCTGATGGGTATAGTCATCATCATTATCATCATCATTTAACGTCCGTTGTCCGTGCTGGCATGGGTTGGATGGTTTGACTAGGGCTGGTAAGCGAAGGGACTGCACTAGACTCCAGTCTGTTTTGGCATGGTTTCTAATGCCAACCACTTCGAGAGTGTAATGGGTACTTTTACGTGTCACTGGCACAGGGGCCACTTGCATGACACCAATATTTGCCACGACTATGATTTTGCTCAGCTTTATAAGTTTTTTCAAGCATGGTATAATGCCAAAGGTCTCAGTCACCATCATTGCCTCTGTGAGGCCCAGCACTTGAAAGGTGCTTTTTATGTGGCACGGGTGCCAGTTATGTGACACCAGCGTCGGCCATAACTACGATTTCACTTGGCTTGAAGTGTCTTCTCAAGCACAGCATATTACCAAAGGTTTCAGTCACTAGTCATTCTCTCCTTGAGGCCAAATGTTCAAAGATCATGCTTCACCACCTCTACCACAGGTTCCCTCCACAGAGATCAGCACTTCTTTACACAAGTGTCCTGGGCTTTGTTTATTTGTACCTTAGCATCACTTTGATGGTGTGTGCTGCTCTCTCACTCAGTAATGATAATAATAATAATAATAATAATAATAATAATAATAATGATGATGATGATGATGAAAACACCCTACATACCATTCTAACTGCTATTGTCTGCTAACCTCTCATACAAAAATATACTCACCTCTTCCTTCAGAACCATCATAAATTTTAACTCAGAGGTTAGAATCTGTCATGTTATAAACCTATGTCATCTACACGAACAGCACTTCCAGGATCTGTAGTTTCATGCATGGAGTGCCTCAAAGATCTTTCCTCTCACCCATTCCCTTCTTAACTTATACCCACATGGCACCATCCCACAAGGTATACGGACAACTGCATATGCAGATGGCACCAGATTTACATCCCTTCATCTTTACACACTGCTGCACAACTGTTTCAACTTTATATAAATTAGCTCCAGGTGGTAACCAACCATCACACACACACACACACAAGACACTAGAAGTCAGAGTTACATACCACTCCTCCACAATACTCACAACACATCATCATCATTTTTCATCATCCATTTTCCATGCTGGCATGGGTTGGATACTTTGACAGGAATTGGCAAGCCAGAGAGCTGTACCAGGTTCCATTGCCTGTTTTGGTATGGTCTGTATAGCTGGATGACCTTCCTAACACCAACCATTTTACAGAGTGTACTGGGTGCCTTTTATGTGGCACCATCACCGTTGCTTTTTATGTGACACCATAACCAGTGCATTTTAGGTGGCACCATCACCACTGCTTTTTATGTGGCACCATAACCAGTGCATTTTATGTGGCACCATCATCACTGCTTTTTATGTGGCACCATCACCAGTGCGTTTTATGAGGCACCATCACCAGTGCTTTTGACATGGTACCCATACAGAGGCCCCAAGATAAACAACATACATAGACCAGTGTTCACAGTTGCTACATAGAAAAAATGGCAGCAATAGTGCTATACAAACAATACTTTAGATCCATCATGGACTCTGCCAGTGCTACCTGGACCCCTAATCTGCCTGCAGTAAACTACAAACAACTCAAAAACAGTCCCTTACACATCATAATCATTTGTACAGACTGCAATAAAATCAAACTACTATAAACAAATGTGTGTTTGTTTGTTTGCATCCTGATGGCACTGTTTAAGGAATGGTGTTTTTATGTTTCCTGTAAACAAAATGTTCTGTAGCTTGGATGCCTTTGTGATATTTTGTAAAAACCGCTGGAATTAGAAACAAAATACCTTACTTGAAAAAAGCAGCTTGCCAACAGGAAAGGCTTCTGACTGTGAAATCATGCTTCAGTAAGTCTTACCAAAGCCATAAACACAGCCAACAATGGGAAAAATGGACTAAACACACTGATGATGATGATGATGCTTTTATATAATGTTGACTAAAGCTACTGGGGCTGTGGATAAGAAAGGGTTATCAAAGATCAATCATCATTTAATGTCTGCTTTCCATGCTGGCATGGGTTGGACAGTTTGACAGGAGCTGGCAAGCCAGAGGGCTGCACCAGGCTCCGATTGTCTGTTTTGGAATGGTTTCTATGGCTGGATGCCCTTTGCAGTACCAACCACTTTACAGAGTGGAGCTGGTGTTTTTAATATCTAATAATATTGATTAGCATTGCTCATTTTGTTTCTCTCTTTTTTTTCTTTATTTCCAACAGATTCAAAGACAGAATTGAAAAATTCTACTTTCCCAGAAGCTCTCAAAGACGAGTCACTGAGTGATGCGCAGAGATCTGAGTTACGTCGTAAATATTTCTCAGGTACACAACATTTTATTGCATATTTTCACCATTTCTATATCTGCTACATGTTATTAGCAGCTGCACAATTGTCAATGTTATACCAACCAATTTTAACCCTTTAACATTCAAACTGACCATATCTGGCCTAAATATTCTATTTGTTTTATGTTGAAACTGGCCGGATCCATCCTCTTACACTTACCCTACAATGTCATTTTAAAAATAAACAATCACATCATCAAAATCTGAAAGCTATGAGATAATCCATGATTAATTCATGACAATGTGAATCAGTAAGCTTTACATTTGACAGAGTAATCTGGATGCTAAAAGTTAAACTTTTACACACACACACACACTCTCTCTCCCCCCCTGCTTTGTAGCTGCTGCTACTTTCTGCAATACCTTATTTCTAATCTGTGTTGGTGATTGTGGTACTATTAAATGTATTGTGCCTTCAATAAAATGCCCTGAACTTATTCATTCCAAATCCTGCTGTGGTCAGCTTTGCCTTTCAACCTTTCAAAGGTCAATAAAATAAAGGGCTCGTCTAGTTCTAGTGTCATTTTAATCGAACTCTCTCCGTCTGCACAAAATTCCTCACTTTTTCTGCCAAATATTAAAAATAATTACCATTCCCATTCATGACCTCCCGCCCTCCCCCAAAGACCGTTTCTAACATCCAACCCTATTGCAGTGAGTCCTTGCTTTCGCAAGAAGAGCAGGAACGGAATCTCCACCAGATTCCCAGTAAAGTGGTAATGGACAACACATGCAGCAAAAGAAGATGGAATACCGAAAGACAGGCCACTGATCCACGTTGCAGCAGCTTTGGAACCAAGTGTGTTTTGTGGTTTCTTGTTAATGGTGTCTCCCATCAAAGCTGTTTGCTTTTGTTTCTAATGAAAAAAACAAACGATTTTGCAATGAAACAAATGTGTGATGACCCCAGCCCTTCATCTTGTAAACATGCAAGGCCCTGACTTTTTGCTGTTGGGGGAATTATTGATGATGTTTATTCTTGGGACGAAGAGTTCACCCTTACACAGACAAATGAGAGTGATTTGGACAATGAAACTGGTGAAAGGGATGAGGAAAGTAGCGATTCGGATGAACGAATGCAGTTGGTGAGAGATAAGCCTATTATTGTTCTCCTGAATGATTTTGTGATTCTGTCCATTAGTTTGCCTATAATTGTTACCTTTGGGCTGTGTATGCAACCATTTATCTTTGTTTTTGCTCAGGAGCCCAGGTGAAGGGTAAAGTTAAACGTAGAGGCCCAGGGCTGAGAGGATTAATGTGTCACTCTCTCACTGATATTTCCTATGAATGGAATTCAACTCTGCTAGTCATCAAGACACCAGTTTTACAGCACCAGCCCCTTCCGTCTTGGGGTAACTACTTACAACCAGGTGAACTTGGCTGCTGATATTGTCCTTTCTTTTAACTGACCCTTCTCACTAAAAATTAATTATAATGCCGGACTAATTAATCAGTGCTACTTTGTTACATTCCTTTAAGTTCTTAGTTCAAATCTTGCTTGGTTAGACTCGATTGCTAAAAAATTGCCAGGAACAACACACTGGTTAGATTTTGCCAAGTCCCCCCCCCCCTCCACACATTCACATTCACATTTCCTCTGTACCAAAGTTAGAAATCACTCAATCAGTAAAATTTAATGTTGTAACTCATGAAGATGGCTGATTGCTTTTATGTCCCTCCTTCCAGATTTGCTCTCCAGGTGTATTATTACTGCTGATAAAGCTGTTGCTGCTGTGATGGCTGTCAGGTGTGATTCTGCGGCTAAGAAACCCTCAGCTGTTCGCAAACCAAGAGTTCCAAGGAAACCAAAAGTTGAGAAAGCAAACAAACAGAAAGTTTATGCAGCGTAAGTCTTTATGGAATCCTTGTATTTTGAGGGTGGGTTGTGTCCTTATAATTATTATATTGTTACCCTTTCATGTTTGCAGAGGAAACACCAGTGGTACTTTAGGGTTGGTTTTACAGCCAGTTGCCCTTCCTAATGCCAACCACTTTACAGGGTGTGTTGGGTCTTTCTTTCATGCCACCAGCTCTAGTGAGGTTGACATACAGCTTGCAAGGCTTTCCAAGAGAGGTGGCTTAATGTTAGGAAATGAGGGGTCGTAGTGTGATAGAAGGGGCCAGAGCAGAACAGGTTTCTTACAGGGGAGAAACCAAATGGTTACTCCTACTTTAGAGAGGAAGGAAGGGGGGTGACCGATTAGGGTGGAATGGGAGAAGAGATGCAAAAAGCAGGGATGAAGCATTTGTGTGAAGCTTCAACGTATGAGATGAATTGGAGTGAATGGGGACAGAGGAACTGGGGTTGTGGGTGGGTTGAGGTTGCAAGAGTGTCTGAGAGATGGGGAATGGGTGACGGAGGTGAATATAATGAATGTTGAGTGAATAAATAGGGAAGAGTAAGTGATAACTGTATACAATTTATAGCATATATCCAAGTATGGAAATCAGATGCTAAATGATGTTGGTGATTCCACCATATTATCTAGGGTGTGCTTGTAGGGTATATATATACAAAATATGAGGGTTTAAGTTCACAGGTAATCTAAGCGATTAGGTACACTAGGTAAGTACTGTAACGGATGACTGAGGCTCCAAGGTTATAGCTGAGACAGTAGTTATGGGGTCATTGCAGATTTCTGATGCTGTGGTGTATATCATCATCATCATTGTTTAACGTCCATTTCCCATGCTGGCATGGGTTGGATGGTTTGACTAGGCTCTGGGAAGCCAGGAGGCTGCACCAGGCTCCAGTCTGATTTGGCAGTATTTCCACAGCTGGATCCCCTTCCTAACACCAACCGCTCCGAGAGTGTAGTGGGTGCTTTTTACGTGCTACCAGAATGGGGGCCACAATTACAATTACCATTTGATTTGATATTGATGTTGATGTATTTGACTCAATAGGTCTTCTCAAGCACAGCATGTTGCCCTACGATCCAAGGTACTTTTGAGTGGGCTGGTTATGCGACACTGGTGTAGGTTACAGCTGTAGACTTACTCTATTTGCCGGGTCTTCTCAGTCACAGCATACCCCCAGAGGTCTCGGTCTTTTGTCATTGCCTCTGTGAGGCCCAACGCTCGAAGGTCATATATATATATATATATATATATATATATATATATATATATATATATATATATTGAGAAAAAGGAAGCAGTCAGAATTTTGGATAATCCTTTATTAATTCTTTTGCTCATTTATGAACTCGTCAAGACAAAATCAAAATGGCAAAAAACAGATCTTTTCATTGTTCATTTATATGAATCGGATGTTTCTTTGTTGTTTTTTTTTTTTTTGAAGAGGAAAATTTTGTTTTGGGGGAAAAAGGGAGAGAGAGAGATAGGGAAAGAGAAGCAAAATGTGGGGAATAGAGAGAGGTATCAGGAAAGAGGAGAAAAAGTAATAGCAATAAAAGATGGGGAAAGGATAGAGAGATGGCTGGCTAGAGAGAGAAAGAGAGAGGCTTCTTTTCAATTTTGTGTGGTCAGTTCATTGAAATTTCATTTTTTCCTTTCTCCATTCTTTTTTCTTTTTTTTTTTCCTTTTCCCACTGTATACTTATCAACATATTTGTAAATAAACGCATTTTCTCACAAGAGCTGGTGACCTTTCAGAGGTATTAGTTTCCTAAAATTTTAGGAAACTGAAAGGTCACCAGCTCTTGTGAGAAAATGCGTTTATTTACAAATATGTTGATAAGTATACAATGGGAAAAGAAAAAAAAAAATTTCAATGAATTGACCACACCAGATTGAAAAGAAAAAACCTCTCTCTCTCTCTCTCTATCGTATCCTATCTAATCTAGCTATCCTTTCCCCATCCTTTATTACTATTAATTTTTTCTCCTCTTTCCTGATTGTCTTGGAAGCTCTCTCTCTCTCTATCTATTCCCCCCTCCTCTGCTTTGTGTTATTTATCATTAATGTGTTGTTATTGTGAATTATTTGGTTATTTTATCATTTCTTTTCCAGAGTTTCAAAACTGCCGAATTCTGATACCGAGGTTTCAAAGGCGCCACCAGCACCAAACCAAACTGCAACCAGCAAAGTGACAACAGCTAACTCTAAAGCTACTGGCAGTACCCCTCCGGCTAGCAATACCCAGAAAGCTTATGCTCTTTATGTTGGGGGCCAGTTGAAGTACATTCTTCCATACAATGGTCTTTTAGCAGCCACCAATCCCAATCAACCTGAAGGTGAGATGAAAAAGTTGATTTGTCGAGGAGTGAATGGCAAAACAGAAATAGCTTTGGCAAAACCGACAATTGTGTGTGATAACGAAAAGAAAAAAATTGTGTTTGTTGTGCAGAAAAAGTCTCCTGACTCACCAAGTCAAATTGTCTCGACAAAAACAACAACTGAAAATAAAGCCTCAACAAAATCTTCGAATCTTCTAACATATGGTTCTTTTCTAAACCATGGCATCTCGGACAACATGCTGAAACTGTTATTGCCAAGTTTTGTTCCTTCTGAAGTATCCACAACAGCAACTACGACTCCAACTCCAACAAAATCAACCACCACAACAACACTTCCAGCTACCACTGTTGGTTCCAAGGTAACATCGGCCAAAAGTCAGTCTGATGTGAATAGTTCCCAAATTGAACCAGCTTCAACAGACAGACCAAAGGATGTGTCTGTAGCCACTTATGTTAATTCTACAGGGAATAATCAGAATGTGGGTACTTCTGGTGCTGCACTGACCACGACTACGACATCTACTAAAACACTGACCACTGCAGTAGTAACATCAACAACACCAGCAACACTGACAACAGCAGCAACACCGACAACAGCAACAACACCAGCAACAACAACAACAACACCAGCAACAGTAACAACACCAGCAACAACAACAACAACAGCAGCAGATGAAACAACAGAGGATTCTGGTTCAATCCACCCTGTGAAACTGTTTTCACGAGATTCTGCCAGAAAACTTTGTCCTCCAACTTCTTCCTCTGTATCATCGGTTCCTGTTCCAACTATTTTGGATGCCAGTGAAGTACAGAATAGTTCTGGCAAATCTCTGTTGAGATTTTCTTCTGTCTTGAATGAAAACAAACAGAAAATACAGTCCCACAGCAAACAAAGAAATGAAGCAGCAGCAGCAGAGAGGACGAATATGGCACCAACAGAGAGTCATTCTGAGAATGTTGTTCACCAGGACAAAACGGAGAATAGTGGGAAAGCTATCAGTAATAGTGACACAAATTGTGCTAAAAATCTGTCACAGCAATCTGAATCTGTAATGGAAGACTGCCATTCTGATAGTAAAGAAGTATCGCAAGATAATGCTGACGATGGTGATGATGATGGCATGTTTGGATTGAAGATATCTTCTGTTTTCTCTTTAGCTGAAGAACAACTGCGATCCAGTGAGGATGATGTTACAGCTTCGCAACTTGGAGAAAATTCTGAATTTGTTAAACCTTCTTCAGATTCCAGTTTCTTCCATGTAGAACAACCTCAAATAGATGGCTTTGCTGAAAATGACAACCTCCCAAATGAATCTAAATTCCAAAGAGTTTTAATCAATTCTCCGCAGTCAACGAGTTCCTTGTCAAGTCCACGGACCGTTGTCGTCAGCATGAACAACGAGGCGTTCACCTCTCCTGTGCAGCTGACAAATTCAAACGAGGAGGTCAGTGTGGACATCAGCATAGATTCAACCAATCACCGGAAACACATGAGTGCTGATCATGAGAAAACAACAAAATTACCACCAAATGCCGAACAAGATTTGGATAACTTCAACATGACCGATTCTCAGCTGAACAATTCACAGAAAGAAAATGCTTCACCAAAGAATTCTAGCTGTTCTGATAAAACTGAACAGGATCCTAAGTACATTTCTGTTGACATACGACGGCGTAATGGTCAGACAAAGGTAACAGCCGTCACTAATCCTAATCTGAAGAAAGAATCTGCTAAATCTATTGCAAGCACATTGGAAAGTGTGTCTTCAGTTACTTCTTTAGGCTCTGCCATACCTCAAGGAAATAGTTCCACTCGTCTTGCAGATGAACTGCAGTGTGCTGCCCATTCTCTACCTATGGGCAAATATGTTTTCATTCCATTGTCTGATAAAACGGTGGCTATTCCTTCACAAGGTGGCAAAACCAGCAGATCTGCCTATATTTTTGAAAAGAGTTTCAACCAGAATTCTATGCAAGTTAAAATGCCAAAATCTTTTGTAAATACTAAGGACTGTCCACCTCCAACTGTCGTATCAAATACTAATAATGGATCCCAAATAATTTTCCAAACCAACAACGCTTCTAAGTCTTTGAATGATGTGATTATTACTCCATCTGCAGATCCACTTCCAAGCTCTACAAAAGAAACTGTACCAACTCTGGAAGCCCCACCTATAATTACTGGTAAAAGAATACGTAGACCAAAAAAACATACTGGTTTTGAAGAAGATATTGATTTCATTCCTCCAGTTAGGAAATATCGGAAGAAATCCAAATCTGTTCTGAAAGAGAAAAAAAGTGGAATGGTTGCCAGTGATAATCCGAAGAAGACGAAAAGCCATGTTCCAACTCCCGAGAATAACAATTGTCTGTATTATATGAAGGAAGGGAGTAATAAAATCCAGCTTTTTGATTCTAAATCGGAATTAGCTACTGTATTGCGAGCGACTGGTACAGCTCTTGAAATTTCCAAAGTCGATCCAGTAAATGGCCATCGCTTGTTACCATCTTGCTCAACAGGTGTTGTACCAAGTGTAACTATGGTAACGCCGAAAGTGGCACCTTCTGTTGGCAGTATAGTTGATCCATCATATCAGAGTTGTAATTCTTCAGGTCTGCGAATTGATAATGTTCTTTCTCTGCAACCTAATACCGTTCATATCAAATCTGAACCCATAACTTCTGGTTATGGCGATGAACTAGTGAAAAGTCCTCATCATGTATCCCTCCTTCCATTAAACCCTCTCATTACTTTACCTCCTACTAGTGTACCAGATTCCTTAAATCTTGTTCAGAATATCAAAAAGGAACCGGTAAAATATGGTTACGAAGGGGACATCAATCCTGATTCGTCTGTCTCGTTATTAGCTCCCATCAACCAACATTCTTCCCTGTCATCAATCAAAGAAGAAAAACTTGGGCCTTGTCCAGAGAATGTTGCTTGTAAAAACTTAGCCTCCACACAAAAGGACGTTGGTCATTTAAGGGATTCTTCTAAATTATACAAGATGGACAAGTTTACCTTGTCAGGGTCTGGTAAGAAATTGAACTGTAAAAAGAAAGCAGTTGGCAAAAAGGCAGCTGTCAAGATAACAGGTTTTCCTTTAGAAACTCAAACATCATCATCATCGTCTGTGACTGACGACCTTTCATACAGCACTCCATCTCCTTCCAACCTTTCTCCTCTGCTCCCTGCCTCCCCCTCCACCTCCTCATCTTCTTGTTATTCTTCACATGTCAGCTCTTCAAAACACAACAGTCTAGAACTTCCAAGTGCCTCCATGTCATCGGTGACTCTCTCTTCCTCTCTGTCTGGGGAGACACCTCAGGAGGAACGGATTCGCCGCTTGAGGGAGATTCTGCGGGAGAAAGAACACAGCCTTGAGTTGATTCGACAGAATCTTGCTGTATCATCTACTCTTTAACTACAGGCAACAGCGTCGTCGTCGTTGTTACTATTACTACTAATACTACTACTACTACTGCTACTATTACTACAATCATACACCATTCCTGCTTCAGAACAATCTTTCGTCTCTCATCACATCCATCATGTGTCAACATTCATCATTCAATTGTTACTGTATATATAAAACCTCATTGGTTCCATACCATTTTCTCATTGTTCTCAACACTAGCCTGACATTCAGTTTCTGTGATTCTATCTTGAAGCTTCTATTTGAGACAGAAACACACACACACACACTCTCATGCACGCACACACAAATCCAAGCAAACAAACAGAACTGTGTTTCCTGCTCAAATAATTTGCAATAATGGTATGTGTATGGTTTGAATTGATAGCAAGAAAGGGACATTTTGCTCATATGTAGTGACTTACTCTGTGTGTGTGTGTGTGTGTGTGATGTTTCCCTGGGTATAATGCATCCTCATTAAGATTCCATAGAAGAAAAAAAAAAGAAACCCAACCAACCAAGCAATCAGCCTGTGTGTTAATGGATCAATGTCATTTTAAATTTATGTCTGGGTCCTCTAAAGTCAATATTAACCGACCATTTATAAATATTGATTTTGTTTCACTGTCTTTTCATATCAGATCTTGCATTACAGTTTCACTCTTGCATTATACACTGTGAAATGTGTGTGTGTATTTACACACACACACATATACTGGATTCCAGTTAATTGGCAAACCTAGAGACAATAACCCCTTGGCCTAATCCACTCCAGCTATGCCCAACATCCAAGGGTTTAGAACAACCAAGTAGCATTTTTATAGCTGCTTTCCTCCCCTAAAGCAGAGTTGGCTTTGCTGGGTCCTGGGTCCTATGCCGATCTGATTATGTTCTTGTCATGGTTCCCTTTTTGATGCTGTTTTATGGCCAGAAGCCCCTCTTGTCATCAACCTTTTTATTCACTTCTTATAGCAAGCAGGAATATATAGTGTAACTTGTAAAAAAAATCCGAGTAAACACAATTACTCTGGTTGTAAATTGCTGAAGCTTGGCCATTGCCTGCATCATTTGGTAGCAGTTCTCCCTGATATTCTCTGGGTGGGGGGGTCTATTGATAGCATCTATCAGAAATAAGAGACAGAGCAACTATTTTTCACTCTGATATGAATAGATATTCACAACCCAAATGCAAACTCGGTACTGATTCTTGTTGTGACGTTCTATAGTCTACTTACTGCTGCCTGTGTGCCATAAATGCCTGAAATCTTCAAAGATTTTAGTAATTCTCTTCATCTGGTATAAATAACAACATAATTAACTAATGACCCAATTAACCAGAATCTGCAAAACGTGTGTGTGTGTGTGTGTGTGCAAACAAAAATTCTCATAATTACAATGTTTTGCATATGTCTGCAGTATTTTCTGTAGTTATTTGTTCACATATATTTATATACATGTATATATCTATAAATACATATATAGACATGCGTGTGTGTGTGTGTGTGTGTGTGTGTTTATATATATAAGTGCAAGCGTAGCTGTGTGGTAAGAAGTTTGCTTCCCAAACATGTGGTGTTTTTGTGTCTGTATTTGTCCCCCACCACCGCTTGACAACCAGTGTTGGTATGTTTACATCCCCACAACTTATCAGTTCTGCAAAAGATACCAATGAAATAAGTACCAGGCTTAAAACGAATTAAGGGCTGGAGTTGATTCTTTCAACTAAAATGCATCAAGACGATGCCCCAGCATGGCCACACTCTAATGACTGGAACAAGTAAATGTAAAAAAGTAAAGTATGTCTGTGTACAGGTGTGTGTGTGTGTGTATTTGTTTGTTTTACATCTGTATTTCCATGCTAGCATGGGTTGGATGAATGTGTCATCAAGGTAATGTCTTACAGTCATGCTTTCCCTGTCACTAACCCTTACCACCTGTTTTTGAAGTCAGGAATCAGCGGAGCACTTGTTTGGCAGGGGAAACAATGGCAACGATGTCACCACTTTGACCTTGTTAGTAATTTTGGGAGGATATGTAAACACCCACACACATGTGGCTGTGCTCGTATGTATGTATGTAAGTGTGTGTGTGTGTGTATATATATATCACACATGCATGCACACCTCATAGTCTTCTCTCAGTTTCAGTTTATCAAATGCATCTTCAGTCATTTCATTGCTATCATAGAAGATGCCCAACGTGCCATGTGGTGGGACTGAACCAAAAGCCATGTGGTTGTGAGGTGAACTCCTTAACCACACAGCCATACTTGCACCTATTCTATATATGGAAACAAAACACTTGCACTTTGTTTGTGCAACTGATGATGTTATTACTGGATTTACTTTTAACTCAAAAATTGATATATCCACACACACACAGAGCAGACAGGTGTATATGAACCTTGGCAGTACCATTTCAGTCTGTCTCCGTGAGCAGTGAGATATTGAAATGACCGAATGTGCTCAAAGGCTAAATAGGTAGTCGGTGCTATGAGTTTATGTGAATCAGACAAATAAGAAGAATGAATTAGTAACATGTTACTTTTTGCAGTCCTCCATATCCACCCTCAATCAACCCTTTACTACAATCGTAGGAAGGACATTTCTAAGTCTTGACCATTGTTGATTTCTTTTAACAGAGACAGAAAGAAAGAAAAGAATCCCCCCCACCACATGACTAAAACTTTAATCTAATTGACTCCAACATGATGAAAGGCAAAGTTGACCTTGGTTGAATTTGAACTAAGTGCATAGAGAACTCGAATGATTACCACAAAGTAATCTAATGACTGTCATCATATACCTGTGTGTGTGTGTTTATATGTGTTTGAGTGATGTGTCTGTCTATACACAGGTGTACATGTATAGATTCATATATGAATATATACACATACGTTGCCATCAATTCTTACCAAGCAAAGTAATTCTTCTGCATGGCTGGATGTGTTTTCATGCAAAATTGGAAATAAGGGACATGTCATATTCAAGGGTTGGACGGTTTGACCAGGGCTGGTAAGTTGAGGGGCTGCACCAGACTCCAGCTGTAGAAACCATGCTTAATCAGACTGCAGTCTCGTGCAGCCCCTCAGCTTGCCAGCATGGACAACGGATGTTAAATGATGATGATGATGATGACACTTGTCTACAGCTGTCACACAGTATCGAGGCAAAGAGGCACAAGTACATGCACGCATACACACACACATGCACGCATACACACACACATGATGGGCTTCTTACATTTTTCATCTATCAGATATTGTCACCTAGAGCACTATGCAATGGAATTGAACCCAAAACCCAGCAGTTAGGAAGCAAGCTTCTTAACTACACAGCCATATGTCTGTATGTGTGTGTGTCTGTATGTGTGTGTAGTATTATATACAAGTGTTCTGTGTTTATACATGACCTAATAATTACGGACAGTACTGTGTACAGATGCAGGTCTACCTTGTGATTGCATGGAAGAGTGTGTGTGTGTGTGTGTGTGATTTTCTACATTGAGACTACATTGCTATATCAACTTTCCATTAAATGCATTTATGAAATAATAAAGGTCCCTCAATCATTCTCTTCTATGTCCATATCCAGAAATGTGTGTAATTTCTGTTCTTTTTTTGTAATTTTTTTATTTCTTCATATTCCAGTGTTTTGCTTTATGGTTTCTTTTAACCAGGAAGTGTTGGTGGGGTGGGGGCTGCTGTTGATACTAAATACGGGTTGGGATGGAATGGTAAGTGAGAGAAAGAGTGAAGAGCAGAATGATAGAGATGAGAAATATGGAGATGATGTGATGGGGAATGGGTAAAGGAGGGGTGCTGCAGGCTAGAGAGAGATACAGTGACAGAGAAGATGGAGGGGGTGGATAAAGTTAGTGGTCAGTAAGGGCAGAGGTGGTGTTGATGGCAGATACGAAAAGTTGTTAAGGATATGGTAAGTTAGTCTGAAGATGGAGCTTTGAGGAAAAGGGGAAGATAACTGATGATACGGAATGGGATGATTAATGGAAAATTGGGAAGCGTGGTTGGGTGTCAAAGGAAATGGTTCCAAGGATGGGGCAGGATAGTTGGTCAGAGAAAAAGGGGGTTGAAATAGGTCTGCTTCTACTCTTGTATAATTTACAGCACTAGTGAAAGCAAATACACACAAGGGGGGACAGAAAAATCACTTGAAGGACTTTGAGATCAACCCCAACACCTGGGAAACAAGACTATCCTACCTGGTGAAGCTGCACCAACAGAACAGGATTGCAGGGATACAACAAAAAACAAATGTGAATTACTCAAGGGCAGAGCCTCTTCCACAAGTTCCACATTTACTGATCAATACTTCTTTATACTATTGCCCTCATCCATACACATCATCTGACTAAACCAGTCTCCTTTCTTGTCCTCACTTTTTTTCTCAGCACCATTTTTGTCATGCACAGATGATGTTGCTCATCTTCCAGAGCATTCTAGCTTCGTTCCTTTCTAGTCTCTCTCTGCCCCCTCCATCCATGGCCAATTTTTCACTGCTATCCATACAATCTGCCCTTCATTCTAACGGAGGGGCCCTTTATTATGAACAAAGCTAATAACTCTGAACTCTCTCCTACCACTTCTTATTCTAATTATTACACTTTCAGAGCATTCTCCTCCACTGTTAATTTTATCACCTAGGCAACAGAAACTACTACCTCTAAGGATCCCCTTTGGCATTTGAGGAAATCTATTTTCCTGTATGTTCTTGCACATCTGCCACATACACATGCACTACTTTCTCTGTTAACCTTCTTGTCATTCTTCTACACTTCTGATCTGCCCATAGCTTGCACTGGGTACTCTGTATGAAACATCGTCCAGTACCTTTTCTACTGGATATCAACTGAGGCTTTATTTACATTTGACGGATATCTGTCCTCATCTTGTTTGTTGTTAACACAACATTTCGGCTGATATACCCTCCAGCCTTCATCGGGTGTCTTGGGGAAATTTCGAACCTGGATTCTCATTCCTAAGGTATTTTTCGATGTTATTATTCTGAGTTCGATTCCAGGCAGTGACCTGAATAATAATAATAATAATAATAATAGTAATAATAATTACATTGAAAAATACTTTAGGAATGAGAACCCAGGTTTGAAATTTCCCCAAGACACCTAATGAAGGCTGGAGGGTGTATCAGCCGAAACGTTGTGTTAACAACAAACAAGATGAGGACAAATATCCGTCTAATGTAAATAATTCCTTGTCTCTTAAATATAGAACTGTATCAACCAAGGCTATCCCTGTTTGTTTACTAAAACTTTAGTCTTTGCTAAGTTAACTTTAAGGCTTTTTGGTTCCCAGGGTTGATGAAATAAAGTGTCTGTCAGGTATTGGGGTTGATGGTATTTATTAACCTCACTCTGCCCTAAATTAGAAGCAATTATTTTGGGGCTTTTTGACCCTTTTTTAACAGCAATATAAAGGTAAACATTTTTTATCAATCTTTTGCAACTTGTTGAAATGTAACAAATGTATTTGTTTTATTCATAGGCCTCACTCTCATTGTCCGTTGTCACCAAAAGAAAGTCACCAATGAAAGACACACCAAGTGTTTAGGTCTTCTGTCCACCAGACATTTTGTGTCATAAAGTGTAATACCCACCCCATTCTTTTCTTCTGAGCAGTTATTAAGGGTTTGTGTGTCCCTGTCCCATACTTTGTTGTCTTTTACTTGTTTCGGTCACCAGACTGTGGCCATGCTGGAAGGAATTTTAGTTGACTGAATCAACTCCAGGATTTTCTTTTTTAAGCTGAGTACTTATTCTATTGGACTCTAATCACCAAACCCCGAGCGGTGTTGGTTTGTGTATGTCCATGTAACTTAGTTGTTCAACAAAAGGAGTCTGATAGAATAAACATCAGGCTTAAAAAAAAACATAAGTTCTGGGGTTGATTCATTCGGCTAAAAACTCTTCAAGGTGGTGCCCCAGCATGGCCACATTCTAACGACTGAAATAAGTAAAGGATAAAAGATGGGCACCTCCTGAGTGACCCTAAACTCCCCGTTGATGTCCCCATCCCACCCTCACAACACAGTGAAGTAGAATAATAAAGAAATGTAAAGGATTCTTAGAAGACGTCTAAGACTTCAATTTTATGACATTCTTTCCAAAGCCCAACTGGGACTTATCGGAAAGGATAAACATCAAAATCGACCTTGGTGGAATTTGAACTCAGAATGTAGAGATGGACAAGATGCTACTAAGAGTTTGGCTTGGCATGCTTATGGTTCTGCTAGCTTGTCGCCTTTTAAGGGTTAATAATTATAGAGTTGAGGAAGATGGGTTGGGAGATTCATGGCTTTCCCAAGAAAATGGAAAGGACATAAACCAGGAAAAAAATGTGTTGTGCATAGACTCAGCTAAGGAAAATTGAGCAATCTCAGCTGTACACAGCTTAGTGTATCATCTGAGTTGTACTCTGTACAGCATGTCTCACATCTATGTGGCATATTCTACCAGTTAGTTGTACTTTCCTATGAATGCCGTCCTATTTCTGCATGGTACAGTGTGTTCTACTCGGTCATAATTAGAAGAATATGTTTTCCTCACTTGTACTCGGTGCTGTATGTTAATCCAGTCATACTCAGCACAGCACCTCCACTCAAATGTTTTATAAATATGTATACAAAAATCAAATGATTCTACAACTCCGTTAATGATGTTAATAAGACCCACAGAAACTTCTTGTTTCAAAGAGAAGCAAAGCAAACTGAAAATGATGAATTTCTAAGAACGAATACAAAAAGGAACGAATACTTTTCAAAGGCGACTCTAGAAGTATTAATATTACTAATTAGGTTTTCGACGGAGATTAACAAATCAAAATAACAAGAAATTTCGGTCTGTGAGTATCATCCGAAATGGTTAAGAACCATTGCACTGCTCTGAGACAGTCTCAAAGTTAACATTAAACAGGTTGACTGATCAGATGTTTATCATCCAACAGAAAACAACATTAAAAGACAACGTTGAACAAATAGCGATGATATTGAAATGTATTCGACATAATAATTCTCTCTCTTTACCCGAAACATCCAAGAACCGTAAAAGAGACAGCAACTCTGGAAGAAGAAGAAGAAACGAACTAGGAAACGTGCGAAAGTTTATTTTATGTGAGGCTAAAGTACCTAAAATCGAAGTAGACAAACTGATTGATAAAGTAGACATTAAAAATAAAAAGAACATTCAATCACACTAAACCGAGGGGGTTCGACCAGGGTCTATATGACCTTTGAGGGTCCGAGGGTGTTCAACTGGGGTCTGTATGACCTTTGAGGGTCCGAGTATTATCCGTACTACCAGTATTATCCGTACTACTTTGTTTATAAATAAATCATGTGATTTGATTGACGTTAACTGTTTATATATAAATCACACACGTGATTGAATATCATAGTTTCTTATGAGAAATAGAAAATGCCTCGTGGAAGACCGGCTGCACAACATCTTATTGTTGTTGAAAACGAAATCCTCACTCGTGAATTAATATTAGAGGAAAATCTGTGATTTAAGCAGTAGCTCAAGATACAGAATGTTGGAATGGTGTGCGCGTCGTCGACTTATTAGAAATAAGTTTACCTGCGACGACTGTCTAGTACCATGCGGACTTATTACACGTGGTGACAGAATAGATGGAAAAAAGTCGCATGCTGTTTGTAAAAAGAAAAAAACATTTTAAACTTTTATAAAAAAAAAAAAAATTCCGTCGCATGCTGTTTTAGATTCTTTCCTGCCTGTTAAAATTCCGTCGCATGCTGTTTTAGAGAAAAAGTAGTACGGATAATACTGGTAAGTCGTTCAGTTATTTCCCTTGAATATTTTTATTTATTTCTTTTACCTCTCGAAACTGGAAGATTACCTATAAAAATATGCTAATAGGAATTTTTAAACATCAAATAGCTTTGAGGGTTCACCTGAGTAAAATAGGCACGAAAGGGGTCCATCGGTAAAAAAAAAAATGGTTAAAAATTACTCAGATCCTACCTTCCTCAAAACATGATCCTATACAAAAACGAAAGGAACACACACAGAGGTAACCACATATACAAGTAATGAATACCCAAATGGGATCTAGTTGGTTTGGCTGCCAGCATTTCAAAAATTAAAGTTTATCGAAAATTTTAGAATTTAGCACAATAATATACTTTTCCAAGTCAAATTTCATTTTCCCCAGAAAAATGTTTTTAAAAAGTTAAAGAGGTTTAAAGTTGGATCATTTTCACCCAGTCAGGAAACAGGATTTGGAAACCGTCATTTTGTGCGTGACTGCACATGTTGTCAGCATTCTGAAAGTAGCGCAAATGGCTTCAATAGTTTTAACAGAAAGATTTGGAAGAATTAGATGAAAGTTCTCCGGTAATTTTCTTTCATTTAAATAAATGTTTCTGTTAATTTTAAAGATTTATTCAAAAAACGTTATTTAGCTGTTATTTTTTAGCACACCTCACAACTAAAGAAACAGATTAACAAATAGTTTTAATTAAGCATTCAATATGCATTTAATGCAAATGCGATGAACAACATGTTACAAATTAGATATTTTTAAAAAGCAAAGATTTGGTTGACCAGTTCATAAATTTTTAAACTTTAATTGCTAATAATTCTCTTTTTATTGACTTTTAATGAAAATGGTTTTCACGTCATTCATTAACCAATAAAAGTGTATCATTTCACTGAATATTAAATTGATTCGAGCAGAATTGATGCTGGCAGCCAACCGACTGGATCCCCACAAACGAAAGTAAAATTATGTAGGACAGGGTTGTCTATACACAAAATGTACGGTTACAGCACAGAAGGATCAAAACTACACACAAAGCGTACACCAAGAGCTTAAATGGTGTGTGATTGTTGCTGTCGAGACTTCTGCTGTTCTTGAACCCTTGCACTGCCAAATTCCATTGCAAAATTGGAATAACTGAAGACCGTCTGAGAAGCGAGTCCTGTGTGTGGTATGATGGCTTCTGCTGCTGCACGAAGCGTCACTGGCCATTCTCTGTCACAAACGCCCTTGCAATCGTGTCTGCAAGGAATCGCTAAACACGTCATTTGTTCTGGGGTGGACAACCTGTTACTCCCTCCCCACCATCTTCTGCTGCTTCATTCGCACCCTTTTTTTCTTCTTCGTTTCCTTGGTAATTATGGTTTTTTTTCTCTCTCGATAATTTAATGTTCCTGTAAAAATAAGTTAATAAAAATAATTTATGTTTAAAAAAAGACAAAGGACAAAACGGCTGAATGAAAGGATGAATATAACAGCCTGCAAAGAATATATGCTCTGAATATGAGTTCGTCTGAACGACTTGATCTTCTCTGTAGCTGTAGAGATATCAATTGAAACGGCTCCAACTTCATGACGAAACCCCAAAATGAAAAAGAAAATCTGGCATATAAAATCAGAAAGACCAAGAAAAGACCTATGGTTAATTTTTGAGTTTGGAAAACAAAAAAAAAAAGGAACTACCATTTAAAAGAAAGAAAAAGAGGGAATCCAATAACAACAAAATCGAAGATAAACAGAAAAAAGGTAGACATCTTGGAAGCCAAAGGAAAACTAAAAGCAGAGCCAAACAGTGAAACCATGTCGCATAAAATGCTATGAGAAACCTGAATGCTTCTTCCAAGCAAATGAAGAATTTGAGGTAAGTGTTAAATGTTTCTACAGAAATGTTTTTTTGTGTTTTTATGTATTTATATACTTTCTAAATCATTTGACATGAACTGGAATCATTCTCTTCATTTTTGGGGATTTGTCTCATAATACTTAATGAAAAAATTTTCTAAATTTGATGAAGAGTCCTGTCTAAATAATCATATCTTTCCCCTCTTCCTCACAGCAAAGGAATATCGGCTCTCTCTCTATCTCTCCCTCCCTTAAAAACACATGTCAGTTATCTCTCGCCTTCCCTCTCTCTCTCTCTCTATCTATCTCTCTCTTTCTATTTCTATCTCTTTCTATATATGCATATATCCATACATATATGTACATACCTACATCTATATGTATACATACATGCATATATGGGTACAGGGCATCACAAAAAAACGTTAAACTCGCTTTCTATCTCTTTCGCCTCCTTTCCCTCTTCCCCTACGAAAAATGCCCAATTGATGTAAACAAACGCCACGTGGACGATTTGGCATTTAGCGTACTAGTACCGAAGGATAGCCGGCAGAGATTCTACAGCTGGATGCCCTTCCTAACACCAACCACTCTGAGAGAGTAGTGGGTGCTTTTACGTGCCACCGGCACGAAGGCCAGTCAGGCGGTACTAGCAACGGCCACGCTCAAAATGGTGTATTTTACATGCCACCTGCACAGGAGCCAATTCGGCGGCACTGGCAACGATCTCGCTCGAATGTCTTTACATGTGCCAGCGGCACAAGTGCCATCGGCACAGGTGCCATCATGATTTTGCTTTCGCTTGCCCCAACAGGTCTTCACAAGCCAAGTTTCGTGTCCAATGAAGGAGACAACGTTGGCATGGATGCCAGTCGTCGAATTTAGTTCGATTTCGATTTCACTTGCCTCAACAGGTCTTTGCAAGCGGAGTTTAGTGTCCAATGAAGGAAAGGTACGCATAAGTGGGCTGGCTACACCCCAGGCAGAGGCCTTGGATTATGGTCTCACTTGGCTTGCCAGGTGTTCTCATGCACAGCATATTTCCAAAGGTCTCTGTCAGAAGTCATTGCCTCACTGAGGCCCAATGTTCGAAGGTCATGTCTCACCACCTCATCCCAGGTCTTCCTGGGCCTACCTCTTCCACATTTTCCCTCAACTGTTAGGGTGTGGCACTTTTTCACACAGCTATCCTCATCCATTCTCACCACATGTCCATACCAGCGCAATCGTCTCTCTTGCACACCACAACTGATGCTTCTTAGGTTCAACTTTTCTCTCAAGGTACTTACACTCTGTCTAGTATGCACACTGACATTACACATCCATCGGAGGATACTGGCTTCATTTCTTGTGAGCTTACGCATGTCCTCAGCAGTCACAGCCCATGTTTCACTGCCATGTAGCATGGCTGTTCGTACACATGCGTCATACAGTCTGCCTTTTACTCTGAGTGAGAGGCTCTTTATCACCAGCAGAGGTAAGAGCTCTCTGAACTTTGCCCAAACTATTCTTATTCTAGCAGTTACACTTTCAGCGCACCCTCCCCCACTACTAACTTGGTCACCTAGATAGCGGAAGCTATCAACTACGTCTAGTTTTTCTCCCTGGAGTGTGGCAAAGGTTGTTTTATGCACATTTTCAGTGTTTATTGCACCTGAACATCTGCCACATCTGCCACATACAAAAACTAACTTCCTAGTTAGCCTTCCTTTGATATTGCTGCACCACTTATGTGTCCATAGCTTACACTGGGTACATCTTATAGAGTTTCTACCTATGCCTTTTCTACAGATTGAGCAGGGCCATCTACCTGAAGGGATTTGTGTTTTTTCTACCTTCCTACTTATTAGGACTTTGGTTTTAGCTAAGTTGACTCTAAGGCCCTTCGATTCTAGTCCCTGCTTCCACACCTGAAACTTCTCCTCTAGTTCTGATAGTGACTCCGCAATTAGGGCAAGGTCATCAGCATAGAGGAGCTCCCAGGGGCAACCTGTCTTGAATTCCTCTGTTATAGCCTGGAGGACTATGATAAATAAAAGGGGCTGAGGACAGAACCTTGGTGGACCCCTACCTTTACCTGGAATTCTTCACTGTACTCATTGCCAACCCTCACCTTACTGACAGTGTCTCTGTACATGGCTTGCTCAGCTCTCACTAACCATTCTTCTATCCCTAGTTTCCTCATTGATCACCAGATGAGAGATCGGGGGACCCTGTCAAAGGCTTTCTCCATATCAACAAAAGCTAGGTACAGAGGTTTATCCTTGGCTAGGTATTTCTCCTGCAGCTGTCTTACCAGAAATATAGCATCAGTGGTGCTTTTCCCTGGCACGAACCCAAACTGCATCTCATCTAAACTGACTCGCACCCTAATTAGTTGGGCTATGACCCTCTCTGTGACTTTCATTACCTGATCTAACAGCTTGATACCTCTGTAATTATTTGTATCTAAAGCATCACCTTTACCTTTGTAGCAGTTGACTTTAGTGCTGCTGCACCAGTCATTGGGTATGACTCCTTCGTGTATCACCTGGTTAACAATATGGGTGACTAGGCTATAGCCGACACTGCCAGATATTTTGAGCATCTCTGCAGTGATTCCTGATGGGCCGGGGGCCTTCCCTGTCTTCATACTCTTAATTGCTTTATCTACCATGGTACTGTCAACTCGGATAGCTGGTCCCTCAGTTGGGTCGGCATTCGACAGACTCTCTTTCTCCCATTCATTCTCTTTATTGAGCAATCTTTCGTAGTGGCGTCTCCAAACCTCTTTCTTTGCAGCCTCATTTAGTGCAAGCGTACCATCATCCATGCAGACACATTTCTCTCCCACGACATCATGATTCTCTCTCACACACTGTCTTGCAACAAAATACCTCAAGTCTTTGGTCCTCACGTTGCAGAACATTGGCAAATTTTTTCTTACCTGCTTCCCCTCTGGCTAAATAAACCTGTCTCCTAGCGTCCCTTCTGGCAGTCTGATACAATTCCCTGCTACCACCGTTCTTCCCGTCCTTCCAAGCCTGTTTCTTTTCTCTAATAGCCCTGTCAACAACAGTGTTCCACCACCACGTTATTTTGGGTCGAGAGGTGACTTTGCACCATCCACAGATCTGGTCAGTGACCCTCAGCAGGTTGTCCCGTAGAAACCTCCAGTTGTCTTCTACATCGTGTGAAGCTACATCCCCCTCTATTTCGTCAAAGGTTTCGAGTAATAAGTCTCTAAATCTCTGTCCATTCGCAGGATCTTTGAGCTTCCAGACCCTTCTCCTCCAAGCTGGTCATCTTCTGCGCAACCACTTAGCCCTGATCCTGAAGTCACTAACTACTAGTCTATGTTGTGGGGTACATTCTTCGCCTGGGAAGCTTTTGGCATTTCTAAGCAGCCATCTTTCCCTTTTCCTGTTGAGGATGTAGTCAATTTGGCTAGTGTGCCTACCAGAACGGTAGGTGACTAGGTGACTGGCAGGTTTCCTGAAGTTAGTATTGCAGACCATAAGGTCATTTGCATCACAGAACTCCAGCAGCCTGGTTCCCTCCTCATTGCGGGAACCAAAACCATAGCCTCCATGTACGCCATAGAAGACCCCTGAATGTTGTCCAACATGACCATTGAAGTCACCAGCCACAAAGAGAAGATCCCTGTCATTCGTCGACGAGGTAGTCTGTAGAAGGGTGTCATAAAATTGGTCTTTCTGTCCGTCAGGTAGCCCCAGCTGAGGGGCATAGGCTGAGATAATGGTTGCTAACCCATGGTGAAGGACTAATCTAATCTTAAGTATTCTATTGGATACTCTAACTACCTCGATTACCTTATCCACCCATTTCTCTGCAAGAAGTATGCCCACGCCTCCGACCCCGTCTGTGTTCCCTGTCCAGAAAATCTTGTACCTGTGTTGTTTGCCTGTAATGAACCTAGCGAACCTCCTTTTCCATCTTACTTCTTGGAAGCAGCAGATATCGACACATCTCCGTTCAATCATCTCAACAATCTCACCAGACCTACCTATCAGAGTGCCAACCCTGAGGGTGTGGGGGGTATGGGCCCGTGAGACCCTGGGGCGGGGAACAGCAGCGTTATGTACCTGAAAAGAAAGCTCGCATTTTGCAGAATTCATAAACAATCAGTAGCAATCATTTCAGCCTGCATCTACTACACCACTGTCGTATTTTGCACCAAATGATCATCACCTTACATAGGAGGGGATAAACCCTAAGTGGGGGTGGTGGAAATGGCGTGAAGCCTTTAGAAGTGTTCATGGGAGACAGTCAAGAACTTTTGGTACTGGTGTAGAAGATAGGAACTTCCGGTACTGGTGTAGGACTGAGGTAAGTCCTCCAAAAGATATAGAAGCAAAAAAAAGAAGAGTGCCATTGTCATCAAGTGAATGATACTTCAACATCTCATGTGTCTTCCACAGGTTCAAGAAACAAACGTGTCAATCTACTTTATTTTGGTTAATATTTATAGGATTGAAGTAAGTCCTTATTAACTAAAATGAAGTAGATTGACATGTTTATTTTTTGAACCTGTGGAAGACACACGAGATGTCAAAATATTATTCACTTGATGACAATGGCACTCTTCTTCTTTTTGCTCCTAATAATAATAATAATAATCCTTTCTACTGGAAGCACAAAGCCTCAAATTGGGAGGAAAGGATTACGTTGATTACATCAACCCCTGTCTGTAACTGGTATGTTATTTATCGACTCCAAAAGGATGAAAGGTAAAGTTGACCCCGGTGGCATTTGAACTCAGAACATGAAGATAGACGAAATGCCGCTAAGCCTTTCGTCTGGCATGCTAATGATTCTGCCACCTTGCTGCCTTTGTCACCTTAATTATAATTATAATTACAATGATTAACGAGTGTGTTGAGCATCCTGCGTGGAGCTTAACTAAGTCTTATAATTTGTAGAAAATGGTGGTATGAGGTCTTTGACCACAGGATGCTGTCCATTCTCACGGAACTAACCAGAACAAGTGAGATTGAGAGCTCTGAGAAGTAAAAGATAATAATAATGATAATAATAAATCAATAAAAAGCCAAAAGAAAAACAGGAATTTCACAAAGAGGAGGAGGTGAAAAAATAACAAGAAGAAGAAGACAAACAAGAAAACACCATTTGGTAAATTTTGATAAAATGCAAGGTTTTATTGACTGGACTACAACTGGATAATCTTACAACTGGATAATCTGTCGTTTAATCTCACTGATTCATTGACTTTTGAATGAATGATTCCAAGGTTCAAATATCAACAAATCCAACAAGAGCTATTTTATAATAGCTCTTTTTTAGGTATTTTTTTTTTTTTAGTTTTTTGAACGTCTGAAAAAATGTTTGCCGTCCCTTAATAATAAGGTCTAGCAGTTTTATATGTCAGATTGACAAATAACCAGTGGTAACAATGATGATGGTGATGATGATGACTGTGATGTGGACATTACCACATAATAAATTATATATATATATATATATATTTATATATATATATATATATATATGTTGTTTTTTTTTATATACATATATATGTTTTTTAATATATATATATATGTTTTTTATATTTATATATATATATGTTTTATATATATATATATATATATATATATGCATATATAATATATATTTTTTATATTTATATATTATATATAATAATAATCATAATATATACATATATAAAATATATAATAATGTATTTGCTTGTTTTGTTTTTGTTTGTGTTAGTTCTTTTATCTTTTATTTGAGCACTACCTTGAAGAATTGACCCCATGTCCTATTTTTTTCCAAGTCTGGTTTTTACTGTAATGGTCTTTTTTTTTTTTTTTTTTTTTTTTTTATTTTTTTTTACCAAACTACTAAGTTACAGGGATGTAAACGTATCAACACTGGTTGTCAAGCTGTGGTGAGAGACAAACACACACTCACACACGGGTTTCTTTCAGTTTCCGTCAACCGATTCCACTCTCAAGGCTTTGGTCATGCTGGAGCTATACTAGAAGACACTTGCCAAAAGTGTCACTAAGTGGAACTGAACCCTGAACCATGTGGTTGGGAAGCCAGCTTCTTACCACACAATGATGCCTGCACCTAATTAGGGAAGCTAAATGGATTCCTACAGAATGGTGACCATCAAACACTTTGAAGAATTCTTATTTCGCTGTCAAAACTAGCACTAATAGTCCTAATATTAGTGTTGCATTGATCAAATGGATTGAGAGGTTTTCCAGCCATGACTCTCCATTGTTTATTGTAGACGTCAGGAACACATTAGCAAAAGTGTCTTTCTTTCCTAAGACAGTAAAAGTGTAACTAGAGGGTGATTTGGCTGCTGTTTCTAGCACACTGACCAGCTGTTGCATTACAACCTCCCTTACTGGCTTGTTTGAACTGTAAATTAAGCAACTCATTAAGATTAACAAAAGTTGGGATATATTGTCTTTAAAGAGAGAAAAATGTTGAACTACCAGGAACAGCTGATATATTCCTACACACACACACATACATATATGCATACATGCATATATACGCATGCATATGCACACACATGCATATATAATACATGCTTATACACATGCATACATACATACACATGCATATACACTCACATGCATATATACACACATGCATATCTACATACATGCAGTTGGCTTTTGCCAACTTTCTCTTGATGCAAGGAACCAGGCTTTCTGCTATATTTCGGTGCCAATGTTTACTGGTTGAATATCCAAGACTTTTTTGTTTTGCAAATTCTTTTCTTTGCTTCAGTCACTTGACTGTGACCATGCTGGAACACTGCCATGAAGAGTTTTTTAGTTGAACAAATTGACCCCAGGACTTATTTTTCAAAGCTTAGTACTTATTCTATTGGTTTCTTTTGCCGAACTGCTAAGTTATGGCGATATAAGCACATCGATACTGGTTGTGAAGCAGTGGTGGCAGGACAAACACAGACACATAATTAGTAAGGAAGAGTAGAGTAGAGATTTATTCACATCCAAAACTTTTTTTATTAAAGTTTTCTACAGCATATATAAAACAATGACCAACATATGCTCCCATTGCAGCAACTACACACTGCTCTGTATGCAATTTAGCATTCTAGTCACTGCAATTTCATCAAAGGGTCCACCACTTAAGACATTTCCAAAGCGAATCCATTCAAACACGCTTCCTGCCTTGATATTCAGTTGAAGGTGATAGTATTACTTTGTTAAATCCAATGAAATTCTGGTCTCATAATCACCTCTTCTGCTATTACAGTTGAAGCATGGTTTTAAAACGTTTATTCCAATTTCAATTTATTGTAGCAGTCTTGTTTACATTTTGCTGTGTGGAGTATGTTATTTATTTAGAGGTAATTCTCTTATGTTTGGGGTTATATCCTCAATATTATCGTTATTATTATTATTATTATTATTATTATTAAAATCAAAATTAAAAGAAGAGTGCCATTGTTATCTAGTGAACTTTCGACATCTTTTAATCACCTCTTCTGCTATTACAGTTGAAGCATGGTTTTAAAACATTTATTCCAATTTCAATTTATTGTTCAAAAAATAAATTTGTCAATTTACTTCATTTTGGTTATTATAGAAAAGATTGAGGTAACTCCTGAAGATATAGAGTCAAAATTTAAAGAAGAGTGTCATTTGTTATCTAGTAAACAATATTTCAACATCTTGTGTGTCTTCAACGGGTTCAAAAAATAAATTTTGACTCCGCTTCACTAGAGGTGATTTCTAAATTCTTCTGTATATCTTTTAAGCTATTACTCTTTCTCCCATTGACAACATTCTGTAATTGGACCATTGTGCATAGTCAGCACCTATACCATTTTGTGAGATAATATGGTATCCACCAGCATAATTTATTCCTTTTATACTCTCTCTCTTTATATATGTGTGTGTGTGTGTGTGTAAAGCCTAATTGTTTATCTGCATCACTACCTCTCTCTCACACCATACACACACACACACACACACACACACACATATATCTTCAAGCGTATGTATACACATAAACATAGATACGTGTATGTATGAATACACACACACACATATAGAATAAAGAAAGTCACCAAACTGTCGTGGTGCCATGAATTCATGGTCTTTAATGTTTGTGGTGCCAAATGCTGGCTTATCTTGGAGGAAATGGTCAACCAATCATCAACTGCCAATTAAAATCAGTTGTTAAGTAAGTGCTCTGATTTCCATTAGTTCTTAAGTGAGATTTGGCTGCAGTTTCTAGCAGGTGCAGCAATCATTGAGGTGACTGTGGTTGAGGGGGGGTGGTGCTAAAGGCTTAAAAGCTGATGTGTGAGCGAAAATGTTAGGGAGTCAAATGAAACATGAATGAGTGATGTGGAGTACTAATGAGTGATGTAAGAGTTACTAGTTCCGACTCTCAGTCTTAGATGTCTTCCAATAATATCTTCTTTGTTTCATTATTGACATTATATTTGATGGGAAATCTTCTCTGTGCAGTGACACAGATTTTATTTAGCAAAATAGAATGCGTTTAAAGATGACATGTTTAAAGAAAATGAGATGTAATGAGAGTTATCTCTCTGTGTATGCCCAAGTGTCTGTGTGGTCATCCTTTTAATGACCACTTCTCTATGCTTGCATGGGTCAGACAGTCTTTTGAGGCAGATTTTCTATGTTCTGCTCTACCTGTTTCCAACTAAAGTGACATTTCTCCATGGTCAGGCATGATCTTGAATATTATAAATGAATGACACTGCTCGATTGACAGTGATACTCATTTACAGCTGTCACATGATGTCAGAACAAGACAACACAAACATGCACACACTCACACCACACAATAATACATATATACAAGTACACACACACACATATACGACTGGCTTCTTTCTGTTTCCATCTCCCAAAACCACTCCCAAGTCTTTGGTCAGCCTGGGGCTAGACTAGAAGACACTTGCCCAAGGTGCCACACAGTGGCACTGAACCTGGAGCCATGTGGTTGAGAAGCAAACTTCTTAGGAGGCAACAACACCCATGCCTGAACACACACACACACGCATAAAATAGTGTAAGTGTTATATATATGTGTGTGTGTGTGTGTGTTGTTATTTTCCTTCTTGTTTGTGCGTTAACAACATCTTGATGTATTTCATTATTTTTCTCAACAACCAGATACAACAACAACAACAATCATCATCATAACAATATTTTTTTTAAAAAAATGATAGAAGTCTCTCATGTGGTGTGACTCAACCAGAACAAAGCTCTGACAACAGACATTCTAAAACAAACCAACAGGAATATATAACCATCCTTTTAGTGAAGATTTTACTTAATATTATATAAACACACCCTTAAATGCACCAAAGTTCTAAAAATACAATGGAATTATGTAAAAGGGGTTCGGGTGTTATATTCATAATTGCTAAATTGTGGGTTTGATTCCTGGACTGGGTGGTGCATTGTGGTTTTGAGCAAAACACTTCATTTCATGTTGCACCAGGCCACTCAATTGTCAATGAGTAACCACCCTGTGGCAGACTGATCAGAGGCAATGTTGGACCACTCATCTAACCACTGCAGTGGCACCATTCAAAAGCTAAAATGATGCAAAGCGCATTGTGACCAGTGATGCATAACAAGTCTGGTTGATCATGTGATGATGGAATTATACAATTTTTAATAATATTTCATGGGGTCAAAAGGTTCAAGTTGTGACTGAAGCGCTTGGTATTCTTTAGAAATTTTGAATCAGGTATCAAAGTGGCTGTGAGTATCTTTGAAGTACAAAGTAGCAAAGTACCATTCTGGCAGTATTAGACAAAAGATTGTTTTCTTTGGATCTCATCCCCCACTGCCTCCTCTTGTAGAGGTTATTTATTGGTGGATGGTAATTCACTGCAGACAATCTGGTGTTGTATTAAAGACTTGTGTTGGTAGAGAAGCAACAGTTAATTAGTAAAGAACTAATTTAGTTAAAGCAACGGTTAACTAGTGTTGATAAGACTGTGATGGAATATTGTGCCTTTGAGCAAGATACTGTGTTTCTTGTTACTCCACTCAGTTGGCAAAAATGAATGGTTCCAGATCAACTGGAACCCTCAACATCATACCTGATGCACTGAAAGGTAGAACTATCTTAGATATAAATGTACTAAAGAGACAGTGAATCCCTTTGTCTTCATAATTAAGAATTTGATAATTATTTCAGGGTTTAGTTTTGTTTTATAGCTGAATTTGTTTTTTTTCGTTTTTTTTTCATTTTCTGGATATTTAAGACTTGAATCTTACTGAAGGTTGTGTTGAAGTGAATGCTGCCAGAAGGGATGGGTTACCTATGAAATCTGGAGGGGTAACTTCAGGTCTGAGTTTGACTTCTAAGTTTTAAAAATATAAAACAATGCTGCAGTTCATGTGTTTAAAATAAACTGATATTTGTAAAATATATTTACAAAATAAATATTTGTTATAGAGTGAGGGGTATAGAGATTGATGATACACATAAATATATATGGAGAGAGACAGAGAGAGGGGGGAGAGAAAGAGAGAGAGATTATATGTGCAAGGTTATAGAGTAGTGATTCTCAACCATGGCTCCCAAGGAGCATGTGGCCCTCAAGTACCCTCCTGGCGGCTCCCAATGGTCTTCCCTTTATAAATGTAAATTTTTCTTTGATTTGTGTTTTACCTTTTTTTGGTGTGCCTCCCCATCCTAATGTCCAAGTTTGGGATCTGGATATTAGAAAGGGTGAGAACCATTGATATAGACTCTCAGAAACAGCAAGTGGTTCTGTCCTAGACATCCCGACTGATTCTAGACATAAAGGTATAAGAGTGCTTGGTTAAGGAGTTCGTTTCCTGACCCCTCTCTGTGGAATCTTGGGCAAAGTATCTTTTGCTATAGCCTTATGCTGATCAAAGCTTTGTGAGTGGATTTTTCAGGTGGAGACTGTGTGGAAGCCTCTTGTGTGTGTGTGCGTTCTCTTAATGTTGTATTTCAAATGAACATCATCAC
This sequence comes from Octopus bimaculoides, assembly GCF_046866305.1. Lineage (NCBI taxonomy): Eukaryota > Metazoa > Mollusca > Cephalopoda > Octopoda > Octopodidae > Octopus > Octopus bimaculoides. The sequence continues at coordinate 193,256,638 of NC_142929.1, read as the reverse complement.
CATAGAAATGCTGTTTGTTCATTTCCAGTCTTACAAGTAAACCTGTCTTGCCACAGGGGTAAATATTATCTTACTTGGTAACAGATGAGTGTTGGCAACAGGAAGGGCATCCAGCTGTAGAGAATCTGCCCCAACAAATCCTGTCTGACTTGTGCAAGCATCCAAAATGGATGTTAAATGGTGGTAATGGCATGTCTAATCAGGTCACTGGAATTATTTTGATTTTTTTTTTGTGACATTCTTATTTTATTTGAATTAAATTTTTAATTTGACATGGCATCATTATTATTTAATAAGAGATCAATCTTATTTAGGTAACCCAGGATGGTCTTCCAGCCCTAATCACCCCTGCCATCCTATATCTATGAGTACATTGTTTCCTTACTATTAAAATCTTGCTATTATATGTGGAGGTGCATGGCAAAGTGGTCAGGGCATGCAGTTCACAATCATAACAACGTGAGTTCAATTCCTTATGGCGTGTTGTGTCCTTGAGCAAGACACTTTATTTCACATTGCTCCAGCTGGCCAAAATGAGTTGTACATCATTATCACCATCGTTAACCTTTAATGTCTGTTGTCCATGCTGGCATGGGTTGGATGGCTTGACTAGAGCTGGGGAGCTGCACCAGGTTCCTGTTTGATTTGGTTTGGTTTCTATGGCCGAATGCCCTTCCCGATGTCAACGACTTTACAAAATGTGCTGAGTGCTTTTTACATGGCACCAGCACCAGTATTTTTTATGTGGCACTGGCACAGGTCTATCACAGGCCGATCCTCTTCATTGGGGGAACGGCCTTAACACTTCTGCCTTCTTGAGTACAGCAAGGCACCAGATATCTTGGTCCTTTGTCATGTCGTCTGAAAGGCTCGGTGTTCTGAGGTTGTCCAGTACTTTGTCCCTTGTCTTTAGGGTCTCCCTCTTCCACAAACTCCATCCACTTTGAATGAGTGGCACTTCTTTATGGAAATGTCGGCATCCGTCCACATCACACGACCAAACTAGTGCAGCCGTCTCTCTTGCACACTGCATCTAGTCCTCTTACACTTCTCTCTCAATACACTAACATTCTGTAGCACATGCACACTAATATTACACATCCAGCATTCACATGTCATCTACATTCAGGACCCATGTCTCACTACCATGTAGCATTGCTGTTCATATACATGCCTCATACAATCTTCCTTTCATTTGGAGAGAAAAACCTTTGGTTGCCAACAGAGGTAAAAGCTCTCTGAATTTTCTCCATCCTATTCTTATTCTAGCCATTACACTCTCTGTGCATCCTCCCCCCACAGCTAATTAGGTCTCCTAGGTAGCAGAAATTGTCCATTACCTCTAAAGAGCCTCTGGGGCATTTGAGAAAATCAGTTTCCCCAAGTAGCTGTAGTTTTTTATGGATCCTGTGCATCTTCCTCATACAAAAACTATTCTCTGATAACCTTCATATTCCACTTGTGTGTCCATAGCTTGCACTGGGCGCACCATATGAAATTCTTGCTAACATGAATTGAGCAGGGCCACTTACCAGAACAGGGTTGGGGCCTGTTTGTTTTCATGCTTATTTAAACCTTACTCATTGCTAAGTTAATCTTAAGGCCATTAGATTCTAGGTTTTGCTTCCACACCTAGAATTTCTTTTCTAGCTCTCATATAGAATCTGCTACGAGGACAAGATCGTCAGCACATAGTAGTCCCCAGGGTCTTCCAGTCTTGAGGTTCTCTGTTATGGCCTGGAGGACAATGATGAAAAGTAGGAGACTCAGGACTGAGCCTTGATGAACACTCTCATCTTATTGACAGCACCCCTGTACTGCTTCCACTAGCTACTCCTCTACTCCTAGCCTCCTCAGAGCCCTCCATATCACACTGTGTGGTACTCTATCGAAGGCCTTCTCTCTAATTTCCACCACCCGGCCCAGGAGTTTGATGCCTCTATAATTGCATCACCTTTACCCTTGTAGCAGCTAACAATTATGCTGTTACGCCAGTCTCTGGCTATTGATTAGTGTGTATTATACCTTCCCAGATATTTTGAGCATCCCAGCAGTGACTCCAGACGGACCTGGGGCATTCCCCGTTTTCATATCTTTAATTACCTTAGTGTACCTTATCATAACTGTACTTCAAAGGGTCAGCTTTGTCACGTTCTCTGCCATGCTGAGAACTACATTAAGGGTATGCATGTCTGTGGAGTGCTCAGCCACTTCTATGGCAATTTCAAGAGGAGGCTGTTTTGATGATCGGATGAACTGGAACTCTCATCGTCAGAACTGCCAGTTATACAATTATATAGTTTCTTATTTCTTTATTGCCCACAAGAGGCTAAACATAGAGGGCACAAACAAGGATAGACTAAGGGATTAAATCAATTACATCGACCCAGTGCGTAACTGGTACTTAATTTATCGACCCTGGAAGGATGAAAGGCAAAGTCGACCTCGGCGGAATTTGAACTCAGTACGTAAAGGCAGACGAAATACAGCTAAGCATTTCGTTTGTGCGAACATTTCTGCCAACTCACCGCCTCATATAGTTTCTATTGGCCATTGGTCAATTATATAGTTTCTATTGGTCAATTTGTGGCTGCAGAGGACACTTAACCTAAAGTGCTGTGGTGAGAGGTTGAACTCCCGACCACTTGGTTACAGAACAAACTTTAGATCCACACTGCCATCACTATATTAATTATCATAATTTAAATCTCATTTCTATTCTGTTCATTATTTAAACAATACTTCATTTTCTTTTATCTTTTACTTGTTTTCGGCATTGGACTGTGGCCATGCTGGGGCACAGCCTTGGAGGGGTTTCAGTCAATTGAATCGACCCCAGGACTTTCCTTGGAGTTTGGCACTTATTCTATTGGTCACTTTTGCTGAACTGTTAAATTACAGGGATGTAAACACACCAACACTGGTTGTCAAGTGGTGTTGGATGACAAACAGATACAAAGACAGACACACAAATAAATAAATAAATAAATAAATATATATATATATATACGATGGGCTTCTTTCAGTTTCTGTCTACCAAATTCACTCACAAGGCTTTGGCCAGCCTAAGGCTACAGCAGAAGACACTTGCCCAAGGTGCCACACAGCCACGTTTGTTGTGCCTGTTAATTTAGCATGTTTTTCCTAAGAGCTTTCATTGTTGATGGTGAAAGTTGTCTGTTCATGATGGCAAGACGGAAAAGCTGTCCGGGTTTCATTTGTTAACGCAGCTGAATGTTTTCAACGGAGATAATCAGCCTAACTGGGACACTGTGCAGACCTACCATATCCTCACAATGTTAAGATACAAGAGGGGAGGGTCTTTATGTGGCCTTTTGATATACTAGAAATAGCAACCAAATTATGCTCATATTACATCCTGTTTTTGTACAAAGGGGAAAAAACACTGGATAATGAAGTCCCTAAAATGCAGATGGTATGGATATGGCTGTAATGTCTGTTGATCACAGGACTCCTTATCAGGGTTGACCTGGGGTTAAACAGCAATAACAAATAACATTATGGTAACATGAACCAGAGAGAGAGAGAATGAGGAGGGGGGGGGTCCCTCTATGTGGTCACATAAACTGCTAGAAAATGTGGCTAAATCTCACTGAAATTACACATATCATCATCTTGAATAGGAAGAAACATATTGGAAAGTTTTGAAAGACAATGCCCCAGAGTAGGATGAGGTGTTCATAGTTGGAACGTCTTTGATTGTAAGTCTTGTGAATCAGAACAGGAATGACCTAGGGCTAAACAACAATTATAATACCCCAAAATAACTCTACGACTTATATAAAACATGAGGTATTCAAATCTATTCTAATGATTGGTTATTGATTACATTAGTCTGATAGATTTAAATACATCATTTTTAAAACAACTTCTCATTATGTCAGTGATATTTTTAGGTAGACACAAGAGCAGCAACGTAGAAACATCTTGGGATAGTGGTTCTATCTTACCCCAGGGCACCACTGAGAAGGGGGTGTAATATGTTATTTTCCCCCTCCATCTTGGGTCAAATAAAAAAATAAAAGTATTTCATAAGATTTGTTGCTGAGTGAAACCCCTACCTAAATGTATGTCACTGTTTATAAATACCTTTGTCCATGAAACAAGCAACAATTTCTTCATTCTAAAATGTGATAAATAACTCTTTGATTATAAAATTAAATTTCATTTAATGTCATTATTCCAATAATGACATTAAATGTTTACAAAAATTTAAAGAAAAAAGAGAAAATGCAACTTGTATTATTTTCTGCAAGTCATATTGCCTCAATAAACTTGGCATATCTCAGTACAAAATAGCTTCAAACATGACATTCCTCAACAAAAGATGGACTGGAATATAAAACTGCTTCCCAAAATTAAAGGTAATGAGATTTGAAGTAGATATATATCTGATTTCTGCAGTAAAATGATGAACATATTTTCATCATTGTGTGTTATATACAGGAATGTGGTAGTGGAGAGGGCAAAGGGGGAGATTTTTCTGCTATTTCTAGCATGACAAACAACCACTTTCAGTTAGTTTATATTCATTTCATTCAATGAACACAGGATTTCAGTGTAAGCAATTAAGCAATTACAAAATGGAACAGTAATCAGTTGGACTTGTATAAACATGTCTAAGCTTGAACTTTCAGAGCAGGAAACTGTACTGTAGCTGCTCACATTTATTAAGAATAATTCCTTGATGCTTTGAAGATGGAATAGTTGGCTTCTATGGAAATGTTTGTTCAATGACCTATACACCATATGCACAGCTATTCTAGAAACAGCTGTAAGAGACTTTATGCATTACTTAACGACTCTGCAATTTATATTTGTATCAGAAATAGCATTCTCTAAAGTGATACCATAGGTTTCTTCATTAAATAGCATTTATCTCTTGCTGGATACCAACAACAGAACAATATACTGTGTGTGTATGTCTGTCTGTGTGTGTGTGTGTGTATGTATATATATGTATATATATATATATAGATACACGTACATACACACAGACACGTTTGAAAAATAAAAAGAATGACTTATCTGATCGTTATTATTTTGCTTTTAATGAACAAATCTTTACAAATTGTAATTCTATTTTTTAAGTGACCAAATTTTTTTTCAAAACACTGACCGAAGATCGAGAGTTTCCTGCTTAAAGCATTCTTCAGACTGGTCTGTTCTCATATCAGTTTCTTTAATAATAAGATCTGGTATTTGTCTGGGAGAGTGAGGAAGGGGGTTACACAAAAGTGTGTGTGTGTGGGGGAGATGAGTTGACATTGAGAAATCATATAAAAAAAAACAAAAATAAATAATAAAATAAACAAAAATTTCAAGAAGTCTGGGAGTGGTTAAGGCCAGGGTGTGGAGGAGAGATAGAAAATTGAAAGGGGGACAGGACTTTGTTTTTATACTCACACATTTGTACACATACAGGCAAACATAAATACTTGTTTGGAGAATGTTAGAGTGATTAGAGGAAGATGGTGACTCGGGTGGGGTTAAAATTGGAGAAATCAGCATGTCTTAGACATCATGAATATGTATATCACATGGAACCTATATTCTTAAATCCAAATATTCAGTGTATCTCCTCCAGAGCAAGACACCTGCTCCTGTCCCTCTTTCCTAATTTAGTTCTCTCTACACCTGGCACAAAGTCACCTCCCACAGCACTCCCAGTCACTTGAGGGGTCTTGCGAAGTACTTGGTGACCTCACTAGTGCTGGTGCCACATAAAAAGCACCCAGCTACACTCTGTAACGAGGTTGATGTTACGAAGGGCACCCAACTGTAGAAACCATGCCAAATCAGGCATTGGAGACCAACAAAGCCGTTTGCCTTGTGAGATCCTGTCAAACCATCCAACCAATGCCAGAAGGGAAGACGGACGTTAGATGATGATGATGACAACTTCCATACATACCTAGATGAATAGTTACATACATGCATTCACACATACGTATCCACATATACATTATATATATATACTGCACACATACATAGTAGTTCCTGTGTGTGTATGTACACACACACACTTGTTGAAGGTTTTTCATTCAACCTCGGCCATCAGTACATTCCTGTCAATTTGTACTTTTACTATAAAATAATACATTTACCATTGACTGCGTTGTGGCCTTCATCAAATTCTACAACTACACTACACATACCAATGTATGCAGAATGATTCCAGGATCTTTTTACAAACAAGAAAAAAAAGTTTAATTAACCGAACATATAGGGGTTCAAGTTACCAGTGTGAGTTGGAATTTCACAAGTGCCACCTTGGGGTTATCTGAGGAAGAGCAATGTCAACTTTCACAAGGTACAATTCTTAATTTTGCTTTTCTGATCTTCAGAAATCCTGCAATTGTATTTTGTGTCAGATCTACACAAAAACTATGGATATAACTGGTATCTAAAGGTAAATGGTGGGTTTATACAATTTAGGGCCCCTGCAAAAGAGGGATTTAAAGGCTGACGTATGAATGGACCCAGAAAGAAAATCATACAACTATTGCCTAATTTAGGCACAAGTCCAGCAATCATGAGGTGTAACAGTAGGGGTGGGTTATGTTGATCCCATTAACCCCAGGACTTGGCAGTTATTTTAACTTTTGAGGAACAAAAGGCAATGTTGACCTTGGTAGGACTTGAACTCAGAATGTGAAGAGTCAAAAGAGATGCCACTGAACGTTCTGTCCGACACAATGGTGACTCTGCCAGGTCACTGCCTGAACAACAGCAACAAAAATGGTTTCAAAGTTTAGCACTTGACGAGCAATTTTGAGGGGAGGGGGCAAGTCAAATACATCAACCCCAGCACTTGACTGGTGCTATATATTACTGACCCTGAAAAGATGAAAGGAAAAGTTAACTTCAATAGGATTTGAACTCAGAATGAGCAGAGTCAGAAGAAATACTGATAAGCATTTTGTCTGAAGCATTAACGACCCCGCCAGCCCAATGCTTGAATAATAATAATAATAATAATAATAATAATAATAATAATAATAATGATGATGATGATGACGACGACGACGACGACGACGACGACGACGACGACGACGACGACGACGACGACGACGACGACGACGACGACGACGACGACGACGACGACGACGACGACGACGACGACGACGACGACGACGACGACGACGACGACGACGACGACGACGACGACGACGACGACGACGACGACGACGACGACGACGACGACGACGACGACGACGACGACGACGACGACGACGACGACGACGACGACGACGACGACGACGACGACGACGACGACGACGACGACGACGACGACGACGACGACGACGACGACGACGACGACGACGACGACGACGACGACGACGACGACGACGACGACGACGACGACGACGACGACGACGACGACGACGACGACGACGACGACGACGACGACGACGACGACGACGACGACGACGACGACGACGACGACGACGACGACGACGACGACGACGACGACGACGACGACGACGACGACGACGACGACGACGACGACGACGACGACGACGACGACGACGACGACGACGACGACGACGACGACGACGACGACGACGACGACGACGACGACGACGACGACGACGACGACGACGACGACGACGACGACGACGACGACGACGACGACGACGACGACGACGACGACGACGACGACGACGACGACGACGACGACGACGACGACGACGACGACGACGACGACGACGACGACGACGACGACGACGACGACGACGACGACGACGACGACGACGACGACGACGACGACGACGACGACGACGACGACGACGACGACGACGACGACGACGACGACGACGACGACGACGACGACGACGACGACGACGACGACGACGACGACGACGACGACGACGACGACGACGACGGACGACGACGACGACGACGACGACGACGACGACGACGACGACGACGACGACGACGACGACGACGACGACGACGACGACGACGACGACGACGACGACGACGACGACGACGACGACGACGACGACGACGACGACGACGACGACGACGACGACGACGACGACGACGACGACGACGACGACGACGACGACGACGACGACGACGACGACGACGACGACGACGACGACGACGACGACGACGACGACGACGACGACGACGACGACGACGACGACGACGACGACGACGACGACGACGACGACGACGACGACGACGACGACGACGACGACGACGACGACGACGACGACGACGACGACGACGACGACGACGACGACGACGACGACGACGACGACGACGACGACGACGACGACGACGACGACGACGACGACGACGACGACGACGACGACGACGACGACGACGACGACGACGACGACGACGACGACGACGACGACGACGACGACGACGACGACGACGACGACGACGACGACGACGACGACGACGACGACGACGACGACGACGACGACGACGACGACGACGACGACGACGACGACGACGACGACGACGACGACGACGACGACGACGACGACGACGACGACGACGACGACGACGACGACGACGACGACGACGACGACGACGACGACGACGACGACGACGACGACGACGACGACGACGACGACGACGACGACGACGACGACGACGACGACGACGACGACGACGACGACGACGACGACGACGACGACGACGACGACGACGACGACGACGACGACGACGACGACGACGACGACGACGACGACGACGACGACGACGACGACGACGACGACGACGACGACGACGACGACGACGACGACGACGACGACGACGACGACGACGACGACGACGACGACGACGACGACGACGACGACGACGACGACGACGACGACGACGACGACGACGACGACGACGACGACGACGACGACGACGACGACGACGACGACGACGACGACGACGACGACGACGACGACGACGACGACGACGACGACGACGACGACGACGACGACGACGACGACGACGACGACGACGACGACGACGACGACGACGACGACGACGACGACGACGACGACGACGACGACGACGACGACGACGACGACGACGACGACGACGACGACGACGACGACGACGACGACGACGACGACGACGACGACGACGACGACGACGACGACGACGACGACGACGACGACGACGACGACGACGACGACGACGACGACGACGACGACGACGACGACGACGACGACGACGACGACGACTGGAATAATCCTTTCTACTATAGGCACAAGTTCTGAAATTTTCTTGCTGGGGAAGGGGCCTGATGATTATATTGGCCCCCAGGGTTCAACTGGTACTTATTTCACTAACCGAAAAGGATGAAAGGCAAAGTCAACCTTGGCAGAAATTGACCTCAGAACATAAGGATGAATGAAATGCCACAAAACATTTCATCCAGTGTGCTAAAGATTCCACCAATTTGCCATCTTAATGACAACAATCTTAATTCTTCCTAATTTCGGTACAAGGCCAGTGATTTACAAAAGAGAGGTGTATGAGTCAATAGCACCAACTCAAATACTTGATTGGTTCTTTAACTGACCTTGGATGGGATGAAAGGCAAAGTTGACGTCAGCAGGATTTGAACTCAGGATATAAGAAGCCACAATAAATATTCTTTTCTACTCTAGGCACAAGGGCCGAAGTTTTTGGGAAGGGTGGCCAGTCGATTAGATTGACCCAGTACACAACTGGTACTTAATTTATCGACTCTGAAAAGATGAAAGGCAAAGTCAACCTCGGCAGAATTTGAACTCAGAATGTAAAGACAGATGCAATGCCACAAAGCATTTTGTCCAGCGTGCTAACGGTTCTGCCAGCTCACCACCTTAAAGCCACAATAAATAATGCAAGGCATTTTGCCTGAAGAACTGATTTCACGGAAAGTTTGTATTGATTCCCATTGAACCTCTTTTAAAAACAAAGTCCTGTTGGTGAAAAGCCAAATCTGGATGCTGATCAAACAGGACACTTGGGTTTCCATGTTGTTTTCTCAGCAGACGTAGGACTTATGGGAAAATCCATCAAGTAGTTATTAGCAAAACCTCGTGAACATAATTTTACATCGAATGAGAATACAGCAGAAATCAGAAGATTCCTGTTTATTCCTTTACTGATTGTAGTCATTTGGCTGTGGTCATGCCTTGTAGGATTTTAGCTGCTTATATCAGTGACCCAAGTTTTGGTAACTGTTGGGGAAATAAGCAAAGTTGTGTTGGTCATGGAGGAATGGAACTGATGTCAAAACAGAAAAATTCATCAGGATTTTGGTTTTGTTTGACTTTTCATAAATGAAATGATTTGTTGAACCACATTCATATAAGCATATATGTATATGTGTGTGTGTGTGTGTGTGTGTGTTACCCTTTATCATGGTAGAGCTAAGAATAGAATAGGGGTGGTATAAAACAGTGTGAAACTATAAGTGATCCACTTCTCAAAGTCCCTCACCTGATGATGTGCAGGAACACAACTGCTGCTGGATCATGTTTATATGATATGTAACAGACATGGAAAACTCAGCAGCTAAAAGCTGTAACCAATGCACAGATGCACTTGTTGGGATTTGGATTAAAGTTAGTTCATTCCATCTATTTGTTTTATCAATTTTATTATAATATATAAGTTCAAAAGAGAACAATTCAAACTTTTTGAGAGGTCCAAAAAGAGAGAAAGAATGATTTCTAATAAAGATTCATCATATGAAACGCATGTATGTATTGATTCCTATTTTGTATTGAATCTAATTTTGATTCAACATCTTTTACTTCTCCATTTTTCTATAATTGTTTATGGTATTTTTATGCCTATAACGATATTTTTCAACTACTATGTGTGTGTGTGTGTGTGTGTGTGTGTGTATATATATATATATATATATATATATAGTAGTTATATATAAAAAAATACACACACACAAATATGTGTGTGTGTGTGTAGCAGAAAGGTTATTGTGTAGTGTCTGTCCACTAAATTCAATGAACCAAACCCAAATTTATATTGAAACATAAAGATATATTCTTTCTTCAAGATCATAATTTCTAGTGAAATGTCTTATCCTTTTTTATCTGTCTTAAACTCATTTTCCCAGAACCTCTCCTGGCCAATGGTTATCACTAGACAAATGACCACCACCACCAAGTTCCTTGCTGACCCTTATTATTTACTGCATTAGTGACTCCCCCAACCCCCCAATACAGCTGTTCTGTCTTTAAAAAAATATTTGAGGTGAGAAAAAAAGGTGAAGAGCAATGATTCCTCCTCTTCAGGCTACAACAGCAAAAGACTCTTGACCCCCGCCCCCTGCTACAAGAAATGACCCAAACAAAATCAAAACTGATAGAATCTCCATTAATGTCACATAAAAAAAACCAAACTGTTTTAACATCGACAAAGTAAAGAAAGAAACAACATTTGAAATACTATTTCTGTGTTAACCATCACCTTAAGGGAAAACTTGGCTGTTATCTCTTAAGATGATGGTTAATTTGGAAATAAGGGAATCAGTTTTAATAAACAGCCCCTCTTTAGATTTTACTTTGCACAAATTGAAAGAAATTTTCATTTCCCACTTTCTTCCCCACATGATTCATCTTTGAGGAAAACAGTGAGATTGATTAAAATCCAAATGAAAGGCTGTTTCATGAAAACCTCAAATTAAAAAAAAAAAGAAAGAACAACATGAAGCTAAAGTCGCTTCTGTTCCTTCAGAATTGACATTGATGTAATTCCCCAACCAGGGCTAGCAACATCGATGTCAACAAATCACACTGTGATGTAAGATTTACCATTTCTTATTAACAAGAGAATGATTTTCTTTTTACATCCAAGACAGATGGGAAAACTCCTACCTTCTGTCATTCAAAGTTGTTTTTTCCATTATTTCCCAAAATTAAACAGTTCTGCTTCTCTGCTCAAACTCCATTATTGCAGATGTGTGATACAGTTTTACAGAATTCACAATCAGTTTTCTTCATTTGGGGTTTTCAATTGTTTTAATTTGATAATTCCCTCACTGAGGGAATAATTTCTGTTGGACTAATTACTTGGTTATAATTGGATACTCTTCCAACTATTAATCTCTCAGTTGTGATATAGGTGGAACCTGTTGTCAGTCAGGTATACTGAGGTAAGTAGAGCTACAAAATAAATCTTTCAGCTAATTCTAATTTCCTTTGTTAATAACTGTATGCATGTAGAATGTTTAATTAGTCTTTCTTTCATCACTATTTCATTAACTAAATTACAGATTATGGTTTTTAAATCTGAGATTTAGGAGAGACTTAGCCAGTGTTTACATCAGGTGAAATGTCCCTGAAGACCAGCAGAAGTAGGAAATCTGAAGCCGGATTCTTCACACGTTTTTGTGGATTATTTTAATGTTAAATTGTTTAAGTCATTAAAAGATCAGTTTAGGGTTGAATATCTTTAATTATGGCCTTAATAACCTCTCCTCTGTTTCATGTGGAGAGCAAGAGTTCCTTCATAATCTGGGATGTCCGATGCCAGGTGGAATACAAAATGGTATTTCAAGAAGGAAAGGATAGATTTTATTAAAATCATTTCGCAGAATAAAATGATTTAACTTATGCTTAAAATTAACTCTGTTCTATAAAAACATACAAAGAATTTTATCATCATCATCATCATCATCATCATCATCATCATCATCATCATCATTATTATTATTGTTGTTGTTCAGTAGTTTTATTTTTATAACGTGCTTTCACTTCACTACCGAGCGCAGCTCTGTTTGCTGTGGTGCTCTTATGTTTACTGTATTGAAAGTGTTTTGCGTAGGATGTGTGCAATTTTCTGTATGTTATATATATTTGTAAGTCCTGGTGTTTTTGTTATGTATTTGTCTGAATATTTTTTTTATTATACCTAAGGCACCTACTATGATAGGAATTGTTTCTGTTTTTAGATTCCACATTTGAGTTATTATTATTATTATTATGATGATGATGATGGCTGTGAGCTGGCAGAGTTGTTAGCATTGCTGGAGAGAATGTTGTAAAGCATTTTGTCTGTCTTAACATTCTGAGTTCAAATTCTGTTGAAGTTGAGTTTGCCTTTCTTTCTTAAAGGGGTCAATAAAAATAAGGACCAGTTGAGCACTAGGGTCAGTGTAATCAACTAGACCCCTCCTAGAAAGGATTATTCTTATTCTTATTAAAGGTAGTGAGTTGACAGCATTTCTTCTGGATCTTAACATTCTGAGTTCAAATTCTGTTGAGGTCAACTTTTCCCTTTTAACCTTTTGAAGTCAATAAGTACCAGTCTAACACTAGGGTCAACATAATTGGCAAGCCCCTTCCCCCAAATTCTATACTTTGTACCTATGGTAGAAAGAATTATTATTATTATTACTGTTATTATTCCATGTTGCTGTAGTAAATGAACTAAAAACCAAAAAAAAACCAGAGCTGTTTTTTTTTATTTTGAACTGTAATATTAGTTTTGTAGGGGTGGGCATGGAAAAAGTTGGGAAGCACAGGTTCTCTCCCTTGTGTCATATAAAACCAGGGAGCAGCGTTTAAAAAGGTAACATATAATCTCTTAATACTTTATAGATTACTGTTAGATAACAAGGGGGCCCTTACTCCAAATGACACATTTTTATCAAATAATTCGTCCAACCCATGCTAGCATGGAAAGCGGACGTTAAACGATGATGATGATGATGATGACTTACAACTATTTCTTTGATCCTTTGTTTATTATTATTATTATTATTATTATTATTATTATTACTGAATGAGAGAGCAGTACGTGCCATTAAAAGTAATGCTGGAGTACACCAGGCACATGCACCACAACCATATGTGCGTGACATGGTGGTCTTATATCAAGATTAACAACGCATGACCTTGTAGAATTTTTTTCAGGTTGAGTAGCCCATCCCTGAATAAGGGTTAAGGATGTTGAATAAAACACCCATGTTTCCAAAGGTGAATTATTCAAACCCCAAAGAATTCCTCTCAAAACATGGCTATGATGCTCCTCCACCACTTCTGCTCATGATCAGAGATGCACATATCATCAGCCACCAAGGGACATGCTCAACTGGTTAAGGTCAAACAACTGACAAGCAAATCTGTGGTATTTTGCTGTAGGCCATTTTTTTTATATCAAGACAAAACAATGTACATCATGATAACACTTCCAATCAGTTAAGATCAGAAGCCATTAGAACCACGACCTGGTACTGCATCAGAACATTTATTATTATTATTATCATCATCATCATCATTAAGCTGGTGATCTGGCAAAATCATTTACACATTGGACAAAATGCTTCGCAGCATTTCTTCCAAATCTTTGTTTTGGGTGCAAATTATGCAAAGGTCAATTTTGCCATCCATACTTTTGGGGGTCAATAAAATACCAGTCAAATACTAGGGTTGATAGTATTCACTGACCCTTTGCCCTCATTTAAACTCCTGGCCTTGTGTCTAAATCAGAAGCAATTATTACTATTATTATTAATAATAATAATAACGACACAACCATTTGTCTCACCTACCAAATACTTTTTCCTAGAGATTCTACCATTGTTACAAGTCTTCAGAATTGAAAGCACAACATGGACACTCTCATCAATGCTGGTCATTTTATAGAATCCTTTCTTCCAATTGAGCCACAGTAGATCATGTCCAACACCTGAGGCTGACCAGATAGTAATGCAGTGACACACAACCAGGATAGTTAGAAAAAACATTGAAATAGGAGAGAAATTTGGCATCTTAGGGTTTCACTGGTTTGCTTGTTTCTCTTTTCTGTCTGAAATTATGAAATTATGAGCAGTTATAATGTCTAAGAGATACACACACACACACTTTATTTGTGGGTTAACAAGGCTACCAATGGTTTCATATATAAAAAGGAATCTCTTAAGAATTATAAAGCCTGCCACATGGCAATGTTGGTATCCATCTCCATCTAAAATGGAGACAAGTGCCAACATTCTCACATGGTAGGCTTCATAACTGTTAATAAATTCTTCTTTACATGAAATCCTCAATTGCCTTGCAACCCACAAATAAATAATATTTATCCACCAATGCAGTGTTGAGCACTCGTTGCCATTGTTCAATATTAACATGTTTTATATATATATGTGTATATATATATATTTGTACATATATATATACACACACGAGAAATTATGATAAACACACATTTATATCATTTATTCCCTTTGTATGTTTCATTGTTGTGGTAATTTGCATCTTCTGCAGAACATGTTGCAAACGGATGCTGGATCATCAGATGTTTTGAGATCCATACATGTATGTATTATCCGTTAAGATTAACAGTATTTCAAAAATCTTTACACAATAAAAAAAAGTCTCTTTTATTATTATTAATAATAATAATAATAATTTCTAAAAAATTAAACAAAAGACAGCTATAACTTGTTGATATGTTCAAAGTTCTACATAAGCAGAAATAATAATAATGATAAAAAAAAAAAGATTTAAAAAATAGGAATAATTTATTAACACAGTTAAAAATAGGTTATTAATCATTTCTTGGTTAAAAGATGAGAAAACTGGGAATATTTTGGTAAGATGTCTCTAAGAATCTTGTAGACAGAATATGAAGAATTAACTGACAGAAAGAAAGAAGAAAAAAACCAATGAAGAGAAAAATATAAGACACCTGATCAGGTGTGGAAATCTAGTTTAGAATTTTTTTGCCTAATTAATCAAAATGTATGATCATTATATACAAATAACAATCTCACCTCCCTCCCTCCTTTCATTGTGGTCTTTACTGATTAATGAATGGGTCTGGTGGTAACGAGGTGTGGGTAGGTGTGTGTGGGGGATTCCATTTGTTGCCACAACTAATCACACAATGCCAACAACAGGGGTTTCTTGGGGTCTTTTTTCCCAATGTTGTTGTTGCTGCAGACACACACATACATATATATATATACATAAACATAAATACACATATACATATATGTTTACATTACACACACATACACACATTCAAATACCTGAATGTATGCGTACCAGTTACATACACATTTCGAAGCTAGGTTACACAGAGAATAAATAGAATTAATAAATAAAAAAATAAAAGTTCTAGAATAAGAAAGATTAAAAGAAAAAAATGATTTAAAAAAAAACTAAAAAACTTTAGTCAGAAACGATGTCAGATGCCAGGAAAATAATTAAAAATAAAATTAGTAATTGAAATAAATTGTAAGAAGACAAAACGAACAAACCAACCTGATTATACTTGACTCCTGTCATGTTAATTTAAAAAAGGAACCGCTTTACCCCAATTTAAGATGGAGGAGAATTGAAACGGGTAGGAACATGTAAAGGGTGGATTGTGTAAATATACACACTTACACACGCACAAACACTTGTATCTTTTTGTATATACACCATGGTGGGTGCCAAGCTCCAATTTCATGGTATTCTGTAAATGAGAAGTGAATCTTTGTTTCTGGCCAAGAAGCTAGTCTCACTGGGAAGTCTCTGCTAATTAATAATACTATTGAAGTGAAGTGATGTGGGGGGAGGAGAGGGGGGGGGGTTACACAGATCTTCTCACAGACATGACTCTATGCCTCCAGTCAATATGAAGTTGGGATTTACCAGTCGAGAGATCAATCATACCATACCTGTTTGGACTGTGTATATATGCGTATATATATATATGTATGTGTATATATATATATATATGTATGCGTATATATATATATATGTATGCGTATATATATATATATGTATGCGTATATATATATATATATATATATATATATATATATGTATGCGTATATATATATGTATGCGTATATATATATATATATGTATGTATGCGTATATATATATATATGTATGTATGTATGCGTATATATATATATGTATGCGTATATATATATATATATGTATGCATATATATATATATATGTATGCATATATATATATATATGTATGCGTATATATATATATGTATGCATATATATATATGTATATATATATATATGTATGCATATATATATATGTATATATATATATATATATATATGTATGCGTATATATATATATATGTATGCGTATATATATATATATGTATGCGTATATATAATATATATATATGTATGCGTATATATATATATATATGCGTATATATATATGTATGCGTATATATATATATATATATATATATGTATGCGTATATATATATATATATATATATATATATTTATATATACGTATTTTAAACAATGATTGTGTTACTGACCAAACCATTAACTAGTTTCGTTCATTCAGCCTCTGAGTCATCTGATGCTGTTCTCGTGTGCACAATCACAACACTCACTCATACATAGACTCTACTGATGTGTAGAGTGGATCAAACCATTGACTGCACAAAACTGTTTGTACAGTAATATAGTTATTGTCTCCTTTACGTATAAATAAATTTACATTTATACCTTATAAACTTGTATTGAGTACATTTAGGTTTGTGGATCACAAAAATAAACAAAAACCATTTATATATGGGCGTGTGTGTGTGTTCATGTACATACTTTATTTGTGGGTGAACAAGGCTAGTTCATGTGAAGAGATTTTTCACAATTGTTCAAGCATGCCACATGGGAATATGTAGGCACTCGTCTCCATTTTGGATTCTCATCCAAAATAAGATGAGTATCAACACTTCCATGTGGCATACTTGAACAATTGTGAAGATCTCTTTGTATGAAACCATTGGTTGCTTTGTTAACCCACAGATAAGCAATATTTATCCACCAATGTGGTGTTGAGCACTCATTTTCACTGTTCGATATTAGTACATGTATGTACACACACACACATATATATATATATATATATATACGTGTGTGTGTGTGTATACATGTATATGCATATGTTGTCTGTGTTCGTTTGAAGACAGCGTACATGTCGTTTTAGTCACGAGAAGAGATATTTTACTTAAAAACCAATACACCACAAAAATGACTAAAGGAGGTCCAGATTAATCATTGATCACTTGGGTACAATTGATAATGTGTTCTCTTATCACCATCATCATCATCATCACTGTTATTATGATTGTTCACATGATTGGTACGTCTTTAATCATCATCATCACTATTATCATGATTTCCCTTCTCATTTCAATGATTCACTTTTTAAAAATATTTTTCTATTTTTTTTTTGGTAATCTTTTTCCCCTTTATTTTGTTTCAAAGTTTTGTACAAACCATCATCATCATCATCACTATACCTTCCTCTCATTTCTTTTACTAACGAGTCATTTCCACTCGTTCCACTCTCTCTCCCAATCCTCCTCTGTTACACACCCAATATTTTACACTCTCTCACTCCTTTCTCTCTCTCTCTCTCTCTTTCCCAATCTTTACACTATTATAGTCTAGTCTTAATTTCATCTTAACAATAATAATAATAATAATAATGATAACAATAATTAGTAATAATAATAATAATTGTAATAATAATTAAAATTATTATTATTATTATTATTATTATTATTATTATTATTATTATTATTATTATTACTTGTCTTCAGAAATGAAGACAGTCGATTTCCATTTTTTTTTTAATATATATATTTATATTTTTTCAGTTGTTTCTTTGAACATCCATAAATTTAAGTCTTTGGAGATTGGTGTGGTGGTGGTGTTGGTGATGGCGCTGGTTGTTGTGTTTGCTGCAGAGACAGGGGTGGCGATGCCAATGAAGCTGTGGTGCTGGTAGCCGTGTGAGGGGATGGTGATGACTGTGAATGGGGGGTGGTGACAGAAATGGATGACAACGTAGATGATGTAGACGAAGACGACGATGAGGATGATGACGATGAGGACGACGATGACGTTACTGGCGGTGTACTGCAGCTTTCACTCTCTTCTTTAATGGCTTCCATCTCAGTTTTTAATTCTGTGCAGTCTAAACTGTCAGCTTCCAACTGGAAATAGAAAAGATAAACAAGTACAGACAAAAGAAAAAAGATCCAAAAAAACTTACCAACATTTTTAACTTCAGCATTTCATTAATAATAATAATAATAATAATAATGATAGGGAGACCCAGGAAGGATGAGGTGGTGAAGCATGACCTTCGAACGTTGGCCTCACAGAGGCAATGACTACTGACCGAGACCTTTGGAGGTATGCTGTGACTGAGAAGACTCGGCAAATAAAGTGAGTTCACAGCTGTAACCTACACCAGTGTCGCTTAACCAGCCCAGTCAAAAACGTACCTTTGGATCGTAGGATGACATTCTATGCTTGAGGAGACCAATTGAGTCAAATACATCAACATCAAATCAAACCACAATCAAATGGAAATTGTAGTTGTGGCTGACTGGCTCCCTGTGCCGGCGGCATGTAAAAAGCACCCATTACACTCTCAGGGTGGTCAGCGTTAGGAAGGGCATCCAGCTATAGAAACACTGCCAGATCAGACTGGAGCCTGGTGCAGCCTCCTGACTTCCCAGACCCTAGTCCAACCCATGCCAGCATGGAAAACGGATGTTAACCAATGATGATGATGATGATGAATAATGACTTTGATTATATAATAATAATAATAATAATAATAATAATGCAAAGATAAAGCATTGTACAAGCACTTAAGAATGAATGAAACTGAAAATAGGTGGATAAAGTAAAGAATGCATGGACAATTTCATAGGGAAGTTGAAGATAAAACAGAGAAAAAAGATGGCTGTGGATAACTAAACGTGATTTAAAACCGGAAATGGAGACTCTAATCTAAGAACGAATTACATCAAATACAGAATAAACAACAGAGAAGAAAGTGATAAGTGCAGAATCTGTGGACAAAACGGTGAAACCGTATGGCATATTACCAGCCAATGTACGCCACTAGCCCAGAAGGAACATAAGAGACGCTACGACAATATAGCAAGGATTGTCCATTGGACACTCTGCAACAAGTATGGACTTGACAGAGCGAAAAAGGCATCATCGAAAATAGAAATGCAAAGGTCCTATGAGATTTTATGATTCAGTGCGACCATGAGATAAAGAATAGGAAGCCAGACATAGTCTTAATTAAGAAAGAAAGCAAATAGTGCTGGATCATAGAGATAGCATGCCCAGCTGGCAACAAGGTGTGCGATAAGGAAGAAAGAAAAGTCGATAGATATGACAGGTTAGCTTGGGAAGTTAAGCAGTTGTGGTCACTGAAAAAGATAGTAGTAGTATCAATAATTGCCAGAGCCCTGGGAACAGTGAGTAAAAATCTTGAGAAGTACATGGAACAAATAGGGGCTGCAATAAGAAAACAGCACTGCTTGGAACCGCTCGAATACTCCGGATGGTGCTAGAAAAATAAGGTGTTACCTTAGTTCACTGGTAGTGAACAGCTGACACTGTAGTACATCTCCAGTGATAGAAGCTATGCAAAAGCAATGATAATAAAAATAATCCTTTCTATTATAGGCACAAGGCCTGAAATTTGGTGGGAGGGGGGCCAGTCAGTTAGATTGACCCCAGTATGCAACTGGTACTCAATTTATCGACCCCCGAAAGGATGAAAGGCAAAGTCGACCTCGGCGGAATTTGAACTCAGAACGTAACAGCAGACGAAATACCACAAAAGTCTTTGTATATTGAAAGAAGATGAGAGAGGGGAGGGGGGTGAAATGGAAAAATAAAGAATTAACTCACTTCTTCTTCCTCTTCAGCAGTTCGCATTTTGTTGAGGATTTCCTCTTCCTTTATTTTGGTAACCCACATTTCATGATTCTCTTTCATGTTCTTTGTAAGAATGCAGTTAACTTTCCTGGTTTTTGTTTTCTTGGAAGAAGCCACACCCCCTGATAAGAGAGAGAGAAATGTAAAAACAATATGAAACGTAGTTATAAATCTAGGCTCTTTTTAATAAACCACTTTGAGAAGAGCAGCACATCTGGTCTGGAGGTTGATACCACTGACCTTACAGACTGCAGCCTGGTAGATGTGGACTCTTACATGGCATGTTTCAAGTCACATGACTGGCCTGGAGCTGAACAACTATTACAAAGATTCAATCATTCGACAATAAACTATGCTCGCAAAGACCTGTTGAGGCAAATGGAATTGGTATTGTGGCTGATGACAGTACCACCCGATTGGCACCTGTGCCAGTGGAACGTTAGAAGCATCATTCAAGCGTGATCATTGCTCGGGCCACTGACTGGCTCCTGTGCCAGTGGCACATAAAAGAGCACCATTCAAGCGTGGTCGTTGCCAGTGCTGCTGGCATGTAAAAAGCACCATTTGAGCATGGCTGATGCCAGTACCACCTGACTAGCCCTTGTGCCGGTGGCACATAAAAGCACCCACTACACTTTCGGAGTAGTTGGCGTTAGGAAGGGCATCCAGCTGTAGAAACTCTGCCAGATCAGATTGGAGCCTGGTGTAGCCATCTGGCTCACCAGTCCTCAGTCAAACTGTCCAACCCATGCCAGCATGGAAAGCAGACGTTAAACAATGATGATGTATATGAGAAAGAGAGAAACCCCCTTGATATCTCAGACAGAACTACTTAAACTCGTGTTAAACCATCGGACATCCAAAATTGGTGATGCTAGTAGCATCACCATTTCCCAGGTTGGCAGAGGTAGCCATACACAGATTTCATTTCAATAACACCCATTTCTTCCCCAGTTGCCATTCTAAGGTTGTAACTTAAGCAAACTGGACAGCAGTGAGTCACTTTAAATTTGACTTCTCTGCTAATCTAGTTGGTCAGTCACCATTAATCAGTGTGGCTGTAACACTGTATAAGGACAATGGAATTGGTCAGTTCAGGAAGAAAACAACAACAGAAACATGTGGAAAATTATTTCCAAGAATCAAGATGGTTCTTAAGTGACATGTCTGGTTGTCGTTTAACCCCAGGTCAGCTTTGAGTACACAGCTCCATGATCAAAGCTATCCCAACTGAGGTTACTCGGTATATCGATTTTATTCAAGATATCCTTCCTAGTTTATGAGTATAGGGTATGACTTGAAGAAGATTTCACTGATACTTCTGCTGCCCTGTTGTCCCAGGATCAGGGTTTCCACACTGACACGGCCAGGATTGAACCAGCAGAACCACTTATCTCTATCCATGACAACCACATCTGCCTGTCTGTGATAAGTCAGTATCAGCCAAATGACCTCTAATTAAACACAGTCCAACTATGGCCATTCCATCTTTCATTCAGACATAGTGTATCAAAGACTACATTATCTAATAGGGCCTATCTTGGTTTTTAAAAAAAAATATAAGGTGTCATGAAGGACATTTAATTTCTATTTCTAGCAGATGAAACAACAGTATAGAGACTCCCACATTGTGTCAGCAACAGACTATATTTTCATCCCTCTCAATTCCAAATCCTATGAGTGAAGTGAAACCCTATTCTTTTCAATTCTTCCCAAGTTTTCCCTTGTTTATATTTCCCCTGTTGTAATCCTTTCAACCCCCTCCCCCACCCAGCACATCTCCTGTACCATGTCCAGTCCAATCACTTTGGCCACCTCTCTCTGTCCTTCATATAAATGACAATGAAGAAAGAAGGGAAATGGAAATGAGGGTGTGGGTGTGGAGACAAAGGAACAACCAAAAGATGCGGTGCCTTACCAATATCTTGGTCAGTTTCTTCTTCTGTGTCTTTGCAAATGTCTCCTTTTTCGCTGTCAGACAAATCTAAAACAAAAACAGAAACAAAACAAACCTTTCATTAATTATCTTGTTTATGCCAGGGTTTTGTTTGCAATGAAATTTTTTATGACATTAAAGTAATGTTGTTGATGGGTTTCTATGGCAACAACTCCTCAGAGAGATTTCACAACTACTTGGGTTGTGAAATCACTCATCTGCCTCTTTCAGTGATAGAGGTGTTGTGATGTTCAGGCCTTTTACTAGTATTTGTCATGTTATTTGAAGTAGTAACAGTAATTTCTTTGAGTAAATGACCCAGGAGCATGGAATCTGTATTGAGTACCACAAAATTTCAGACAATATACCATCATCACTTCCCTTTTCCATGTCCAGCATCAGCTGGACAGTCCGACAAGCCACACTGAAGCCTTACATATGCTTTGGCAGAGTTTTTGTGGCTGGATGTTGTTCTTAATGCCAACCACTTCACAAAATGGACTGGATGCTTTTGATGTGGCACCAACATTAGTGAGGTCACCATGCAGCTTGCAAGTCTATGAAACCCAAGGAGGGAGGTAGGGTATGTTAGGAGATGAGGGGTCATAAACACTGACATACCATTTTCTTTTCCATCAGCATAAATACTATCATTTTAGGCTACAGGTATGTATGTGTGTGTGTGTGTGTATATATATATATATATATATATATATGAAGTTGTGATGTTCATGTGTCTTCCAAGAGGACAAACTGCAAGGTTGTCAACCTTCTCTACCAACTTGTTGTTGTGCTAACATCCTTGAATTGATGGTGTCAGTGGAATGGATGGGGTAGGGGTGTGGCAGAGAGGTAGGATAGAGGTTTACTATTGATTGATTTGGAATCAATTCCAGTATATCACTGGTACTGATTCTATTGATCTTTGGATGAACATTAATGGTGATATTTTGCGTATTCCCCCCCCCCCCCAACCCCCACTACTACATCCTCCCCCGCCACGGAGTTTTCTCTTGCAAGTTGTGTGGTGACTTTCTCAATGCTGGTGCTGTGTGAAAGGACTCTGCACACTCTGTAAAGTGGTTGGCATTAGGAAGGGCATCCAACCATAGAAACCATGCCAAAATAGACAGGTGGAGCCTGGTGCAGTTCCCCAACCTTATCAGCTCCCATCAAACCATCCAACCCATGCCAGCATGGAAAACGGACATTAAATGATGGTGATGATGATGATGATGACGAGCAATGCCCTGAATTTTGAGCTGGTGTGCCAACCTTGAGTAGTGTCTAGGAGTGGCCCATTAAATTCAGTAGAGACCCCATCCATCACTGAAACGTCTGAGTCATTTCTTGTCAAAGAAAAGAAAAGAAAAGGGCCAAACTGATTTACCTTCATCTTCCAAATCAGCCCAAATGCCAGGAACCAAACCAGCTGATACCATGGCATTACAAAGGGGAGCTACCAAATGGTTAATGAAAGATTCTTGAAGTTTAGCAAGCTGACCATTCCGTCGATCCATATATGGAGATATTGGCATTCCCAGTCTGGCTTCCTCATCTCCCTAAAATTATACAACATTCAACAATTATTTTCTGGTTTCAAATTCAGAGTATACAATAGTACTAACAACAACAACAACAGATTTATATTTTGGCACAAGGCTATTGACCCCAGTGGTCAACTGGTACTTATTTAGCAAAAGCCTGAAAGGTTAAAAGGCAAATGAAATGCCATTAAACATTTTGTCTGGCATGCAAATGATTCTGCAAGAAGAAGAAGAGGAAGCAGGAGGAGGGCAACAACAACAAGAAGATCACTCAGAGAGCACAAACCTCTGCCAAGGCAACACCAACATCCTCTCAATGATTAGCCGGAGATAATTTTTAGAATGAGATTGTCTGAAATCAACTTGACTGCTCTCACAAACGAGAATACTAAAAATGAACCCAACCGCTCTCAAAAATTAAGTAAAAAAAATCGGAAAAATAATCCAGAATCCTTGTCTGGTACTGGATTGATCCCCAAATCTAATCAGTTTGTGCCAGTCATGAGGACAAACATCCCTGAAAGTTTCATCTGAATCGATCCAGTAGTTCTTGAGATATCTTGTCCACGGACAAACAAACAAACACAACTGAAAACAATACGTCTGCCTTCACTAAGGCAGACGTAATAATGGAGCTTCTGCAGAAGGTTTGCCTCTTAGGGACAGGAAAGATTATCTGAAGGGTTTTGAGTACTTGAAAGATTATTGAAAGCTTGTGGATATTTAAGGTTACTGGTAGTAAGCTGCTACCCACATAAGTTCTGCCACGAATAAGAGTAAACCTGAGGCAAGTTGAATAATAATAATAATGATGGCTTCAAATTTTGGCTCAAGATCAGCATTTTAAACAGGAGAGTAATCAATTACATTGACCCAGGACTTGAATGGTTTTATATTTTATCAGCCCCAAAAGGATGAAAGGCAAAGTTGACCTTGGTGGGGTTGGAACTCAGGATATAAAGAGCTGGTAGACATTTTGTCCAGCCCCCTTCTTCTCCCCACCCCTTCCACATCTATGGTACTCACTTGATCATAGAATTCATCTGATATGCGCCGTGTCCAGTTTATGTGAAGACTTCGTTTCTTGGCTGGTCCGTTAATGTCTGCCAACTTGATCACCATCTGCATCACTAACATTCGGTCTGGTTCACTGTTCCATTCAATTCCAGGAGCATCATCATGGTTCACCTGCAGACACAAGAATTTGGAGAGATTTAGAAAACAGAGGAAGTCAAATTGATAATAGTTGTTTGGGAAGTGCTTGGGTGACAGAAGTATAATGATTAATAAAATTGGTCCAGATGACTAGTTGTTGATCATCATCATCATTTTAATAATAATCATAATAATAATAATCATAAACTCATTGTATGCAGTGCTGCACTTCAACTAATTAGAATTAGTAACCAAAACTGCATGAATGGTGCATAGAATAATGCGCAGGAAGTGAACAGTAAACGAGTTGTTTAAAATAAAAAGAAAAGCAAAAAGCAACATCAGGTGTACTGTTGCAGAATTTCAGAAAGGATGGAAGTTTTGAAGGATGTAGTGTTCCCAACAGCTAACAACTGATGCATGTAGTTTATTCCATGCTTCAAAAGTCTTGGGGTACTGTGATGTTTTTTTATTTTGTAAGCATTGTCCATGGGTGTTTGATGTATGGAATTCAAGAAGGTGCGCAAGGTTACTGTTGTAAAGATGGTGGATAATCTTGTCGGTGTCTAGCAAGTCAGTTGCCAGACGTCTGAGCTTTGTGTCGATGCCCAGGGAAGCAAGGGGTTCAGAGTGTGGTAGATGCCTGACGGCAGGAATCCATCCAATTCCTGCCGTCAGGCATCTACCACTGCACCCCTGCACTGGTGCTTGTGTTATCTACAACCGGTTGCCCTTCATCGCTAACCTTACTTATGACTGCTTGGTGAGTAGAGGTGGATATGGGATGGACTGTGTAGAGAGGGTGCAGGGATTAAAACCAGACATCAGGAGTATGGGATGGGGGTGTGGTGAAAGAGAGAGGGTTGTAATGGTATGGAGATGTGATGTGTATGAAGAATGATGAGGGTTGAGTAAAAAAGTGACTCATTCATGAAGATAGAGAGACCTGCAGAAGAGGAAGGGACAATTGGAGGGAGAGAGAGAAAGAGAGGGGATCACAAGATGTTAAATGGCATAAAGGAGGTGACAAGTGGAGGGGCACTGTGTTGAAACAGATCTGACTTACCCATGTTAGGGAAAGTTGATGTCAAAATCAAATGTAAAGCACAGACGTAGTTGTGTGGTGAAGAAGCTTGCTTCCCAACCATGAGATTCCAGGTTCAATCCCACTGTGCAGCATGCTAGGCATGTGTTTTCCACTATAATCCTGGCCTCGCTAAAGCCTTGTCGTGTGTGTGTGTGCGTACTCTTTGTAACAACAGTAAATGAGTTTCACTGTCATAGAAGCAGTGTTCGTTTTCAGTCTTCTGTGAAACCCATGTCTGGCCATGGGGGAAATATTACCTGACTTGGAAACAGGTGAGGGTTGGTGAAAGCAAGGGCATCCAGTCATACAAAAACCTATATCAACGGATTCTGTCTTCTGCATGCGAACATGGAAACACAGACGTTCATGATATGTGTGTCAACAACAAAAAAAAAAAGTGACGTTTATTT
Source organism: Octopus bimaculoides (assembly GCF_046866305.1). NCBI lineage: Eukaryota > Metazoa > Mollusca > Cephalopoda > Octopoda > Octopodidae > Octopus > Octopus bimaculoides. Next base: position 193,229,766 of record NC_142929.1, on the reverse strand, counting down.
CAACTGATGATCACAAGGAGACAAAAATTAGTCAAAACTATTAATGTTGTATATAAAAGTGATTGGTTCCAAGTGAGGAATTGAAACTGGTTCGCAGGCTTCTTCCCTGCACCAACCATTGTAACATAGAAAAAAAGATTCAAATGAGGTAGGCATATGTGATGTGGTTTCAAGTCTTGCTTGAGGCCAATTCATTTCTCAAACAAATTGGATGAAAGTAAATAACATTGCCTCAATTTCCACTCCTTATAAAACCAATCACCTTGCATGATTGTCGAGAATTCGCGGAAATGGTAGAACAGAGACTCCAAGAACTTACCTTAGCATTAAATAAACTTAGAATTTCAAAATGTCTTTTTAGATCTGTTGCAAGAATAGCTTCAATCACAAGGAATCGGAACCGCTTGAATTCGGCACTGTCCAAGCCACACAGAAAATTGTATTTATGGTCTTCCAAAAGTAACGCCCAAGCTGAAGCAGCATGATAGTTTTCCAAAACAGAGCGATCGTTATACATGACAGCCTGTAACACAGAAATCAAATAGTTTTACCAAACCAGTCAACGAGTAGAGCATGAGTTACCTCCCTTTAGCTATCCCCCCCCGCCAGCCTCAATGTTTTACTAACCGTGTCACCTCATCGATAGATCAATAATCTCTCACAACAATTATCATTATTATTATTATTACAGCTGTTCGATCAATGAACCAACCCAGTCCATGGATGACAGTCGAAGTGGCTGAGTGTTCCACAGACACGTTTACCTTTAATGTAATCGTCAGACAGAACCCAGGCAACTGCAGTCGACCGTCTTTTGACTGGGTCTGTGAGAGACAGCATTTCCCTCTGCACTTGCACTTTCCGAGTGGAACTTAAAGAAGAGGGTGAGGGATTCACTGAAGAGGAAGGAGTCATTCCTTAATCCTTTCCATCTTCATCCACCATGTAACCGCTTTTGCCATAGCCATTGGACAGACAAACACTGCCTACTCCAACCAGTTTCTATCACTGATTGTGTATTGAGCATGTTCTAGGCAGACCTGTTCAATAAACATATTTGTAGAGCAAACTGCCCCTTTTTTTGAATCACACCAACAAGGGTAGGGTTTCATGTTTCAGCTAAACAGTAGCTGTGTGGTAAGATTACTGCTCACCCATGTGGTTCCAGGTTCAGTCCTACTGCATGTCATCTTGGGCAAGTGTCTTCTACTATGACCTTGGGCTGACCAAAATCTTGTGAGTAGACAGAAACTGAAAGAAACTCGTCGTATATATATATATATATATATATATATATATATATATATATATGTGTGTGTGTGTGCATTTGTATCTGTCTCCACCACTTGAGAACTGGTAGTGTGTTTACATCTCCGTAACTTAGTGTTTTGGCAAAAAAAGATCGATAGAATAAGTACCAGAATCAACAAGAAAACAAGAACTGGGTTTGATTAATTGGACTAAAAAATTCTCCAAGGCCTTGCCCCAGCATGACCGCAGTCTAATGACAATAGAAGTAAAAGATCGAAGTAGAAAGTGAAAAGAAAACTGCTCACCTGTGGGGCGTGTGTGGCCACTAAAAATGCATTTGTTCTGCCTGGATGATCATAATCATGCATAGCAGCAGCAGTGTAGAGAGCCATGAGCTCCAGGGCTGGGAAATTAGCCCCCATTATACCGTAGCTATCATCCAGATTGTTCCTTGCTCGATGGGTATACCCGCATTTGTCTGTGGAATCTGATTCTGTCAGAAGGAGGAAAAAAAAATAACGGAAGAAATTATACAACTGCAACAATAACAACAATAAGCAGCAGAGTTTCTGAACAGCGAGATCAAACCCTGGACCTGACGTCTGCAAACCAAGTTCCCCTCTCCCTCCCTCCCTCCCTCTCTTGCTCTCTCATATACAAGCACACATATGGTCATCATCATCATAATGATCTCAAATTTTGGCAGATGGCCAGCAAGTTCAGTGTGTGTGTGTGTGTGTGTGTGTGGCTAGTCGGTTATATCGACCCCAGTATATAACTGGTACTTATTTTATCGACCCCGAAAGGATGACAGGCAAAGCTGATCTTGGTGGAATTTGACAGATGAAATGCTACTATGCACACCTAATGATAATAATAATAATAATGATGATGTGCCAAAGAAAATGCTTAGCAGCATTTCGTCCATCTTTGCCTTCCATCCTTTTGAGGTCAATAAAATAAATACCAGTTATGCACTGGGGTAGTCAATGTAATCAACCAGACCAAAGATTTAAATATGAGAAGGCACCATCTTGTCTCCTTTCTGCATCACTTCTCTCTCTCTCTCTCTCTCTCTCTCTCTCGCTAAGTCTTATATTTAATCTATTTAAGAGACTTACTTGATGGATGTCCCCTCCGATAATTAGTTAGCACGGATTGTCGCTGCTGTCTAAAGAATGTCAAACTACATATTTACTAAATTAATAGGTACCAGCGTGGCTGTGTGGTTAAGAAGCTTCTTTCTCAAGCATGTGGTTTTGGGGTTCAATTCCACTGTGTGGCACTTTGTGCAAGGGTCTCTTACTAAAAACCCCAGGTCATCTAAAGCCTTGTGAGTGGATTTGGATGACAGAAACTGGAAGAAGCTTGTGTTGGCATGGGTGTGATGGTTTGTTTCCAGTCTTCCATAAAGAACGCATCTGGTTTTGGAAAAATATTACCTTGGAAATAGGTGAGGGTTAGTGACAAGCAGGGCATCTGGCCATATTAAATTTGCCTCAAGGAATTGTCTGACCCAATCAAGTAAAGAAAAGTGGACATGAGAACTGCCGCTACTGCCACAGCTGCCACTGTCACCAGCACCACCACTACGTATTCTTTCAATGTGACATGATTAGCTGTAAATATGATAAATATTTAAATAATGGTGGGCTTGTCGTTCCTACCTGATTCACTGGAGGAGCCATGTCGAGTGAAGAAGTCTGCAGAGCACTGTTGAAAGCCTGGGATTCCTTGTGTTGTTAAATAATAAACTCCATGGAGGACGTCAGTCGCATGGACGCGGTTGTGGTCTGCAATAAAGACAGAGATCAATATTTATGATGGTCTAGAATGATTTGAAGAGGATTTGGTTGTTATTTCTAGCCAAGAGGAATGGCTGTATTAATGTCTCCTTGTTGTTGTCTCATCTACAAAATATATTATTATTACTGGATAGTGGTGTTGGTGTGGCTGATGTGGTTGTGAGGTCAAGAACCTCCCCTCCCAACCATGTGGATCCGGGTTCAATCACACAATAGAATAGTAGGGACGTATTTTCTACAACAGTCCAGGGCCAACCAAAGCCTTTGGGAGATGGAAACTGAAAGAAGCCTGTTGTGTGTGTGTGTGTGTGCACGTGTCTGTCTGTCTGATTATCTATCTGTATATTAATGTTTATTTTCATATTTAGTTACAATCCTTTCTACAATAGGCACAAGGCCTGAAAGTTTGGTGAAAGGGGACGAGTCAATTACATCAACCCCAGTGCGTAACTGGTACTTAATTTATCAACACCGAAAGGATGAAGGGCAAAGTTGACTCCGGCAGAATTTGAACTCAGAACGTGAAGACGAAATGCATTTCATCCGGTGCTCTAACGACTCTGCCAGCTCACTGCCGTTTTATGTTCAGTTATAATAAAACCAATTTCACATTAATGGGTTACTCTGTACTTTTGCAGAGTACAAGAACATCATGGACAGTGACATCACCATTGAACATCATCTTTTGCTATGCTGGCAGGGGTTGGATGGTTGGCCAGGAACCGACAAGCCAGGGCAGTGCATCAAGTGCCAATGCCCTTACTAACACCAACTGCTTTACAGAGTGCACTGGGTGCATTCTGTCATGTCACCAAGAACTCACAAGACAAGATGCCCTGGTGTTAGGGAGTGATACAGCATGAAAGGTAGTGGTCTTGCTGAAGAAGTGCCTATATATATATATATGTGTGTGGGCAGGCGTGTGTCCCTCCTCTTCTTTGCAGCATGTGATGGTAAGCAAGCATCACCATATTCATTTCTAGTTTTCTGTTGAAAAACATGTCTGGTCATGGGAAAATATTAGCTTGCTTGAAAGCAAGTGAGGGTTGGTGACAGAAAGAGCTTCCAGCTGTAGGAAACTCTTACGCAATAAATTCCTTGTGATGGATCAAGCATGGAAAAGTGGACATTAAACGATGACAGAAACATCTGCTGACGTCTCGACGTTTCCACACATGCTGCTTTGTTGCCAATTGTTTATCTTGGTGCTTATCTTGTGACATTGTCTTAAGTGAGATTATACCAAGACCAATGCTTAAAGACATGTCACTGGTTTATGTTCTGTGAACAGTTTGTTAGAGAAAAGGAAGAGAAATAGAAGGACCAGTGTGGCCAGGGCTTGTTCATTCTTTCAGAATGTTTGAAACTAATCTTTACATTAAATACCTGAAGACAATTTTCTGGTAAATATAAATATAGGCACATGGGTGGCTGTGTGGTAAGAAGTTGGCTTCCTAACCACTAGGTTCTGGGTTCAGTCCCACTGCATGGCACCTGTAGGGGGTGGGGGTGTGCACAAGTGTCTTCTATTGAAGTCTCGGGCCAATCAAAACCTTGAGAATGAATTTGGTAAATGGAAATGAAAGGAGTTTGCCATGTGTATGTGTGTCTATAACTGAGCAGTTCAGCAAAAGACACTGATACAATAAGTATCTGGGATGAAAAAGAAAATGTCCTGGGTTTGATTTATTTAACTAAAAACAAATTCTTCAAGAAAGACAGTGCTCCAGCATGGCCACAATCTAATGACTGAAACAAATAAAAGATAAAAACCTCGTTAGTGTGAAGTTATTTCAGTGGAAGGGGAGGGGAAGGGTATAATCTGTGATTTAATGAAGTTGTAATTAAAATTTTAAAAACCAAAATAAGAAAATAAAACAGAAAAATGAATATTAACAGATTATCGAGTAAGAAAACTAAGTCATCAGAGGAGTACAAGATTTGTGGTGCAAACTATGTGAAAGGCTCGTGGAGTTTATTACAAATGATCCAAGTCTGCTTTCCAGTGTTTGGTCTCCTGCCTCTGACATTCAGAGATGCTCCATGAAATCTTCAGAGATAGATAGGAAGGGGGGTTATCTCCCTTGCTGGGCATTGTGAACAGCGGGTTTTTCTACAATGTGTGGGGAGGACTCTCTTGAGGTCCCCCATGGTACAGCAGAACTTGGACATTGACACGTGACGTTCATCGTGGTGGTGTTGCTTCAGCTATGGACGATTTCTTCTTGTCGGTCATTACTCTTTGGTGTGAATCTCCTCCTATCAGCTAAGAAGGCATTCCAATACGTTTGCCAGATCTCGACTTGTCTGTGGCTCTGTCCCTGAAAATTTATTTCCCACCACTCAAGAACTCATAGTCAACATTCATTCCACATCAGTCATTCTCTGCTGGGGTTCAGCAAAGATTTTGTTGTTAAAAAAATTGATCTGCAACAAATGGGTAATATTTTTACAATACTCAAAATATTTTAACAATTTTTGTATAGAATTCCTAATAACATTTAATTATAAAACTATAACAGGATCTTTTTTACACATCAAATAGCCATGAGAATCTACCCAAGTAACATAGGAATCAGAGAGGTCAATAAGTCAAAAAAGGGTTGGGAAGCAGAAGATTAAATCCAGCCACATTCAATGGCTCTGTCCATCATCCTGATTCTTTTGATTCCAACCTACTTGAAATCTGTTTCAATGTTACAAACTTTATGATTTATCTTTATGACTTATCTAAATTTGACCCTTTCATCAAAATGCCATGCTAATTTGTTTCATCAAACACCATGTTTAATAAAGGGTTTGAAATTTAGATACAAGGCCAGTAAGGAAATTACTATTTTTAAATCTCACGAGAGATATTCAGCAACAGTACTTTTGGAGTAAAGATTGTTTGCCAACATAACATGGCAGTCCCGGTTTAGGACGAATGTTGCTGTAATTTAGCCCCAGGAGACATCGTTTCCAGCTGGCTATACGACACAATCTGTGTCCTTATACTTTAGAACAAGGGAATCTAGCACCCCAACTCAGCTCAAAACAATATCTGTGTATCGCGATTTCTGGGTTATTTCCTTTCATCAGCACAGAATAATTGTTTGGTTAGAGGTGGTGCTGCCAAATTCCCATTCGAAATACAGAGTTTTCAAAGTGACAACTAGATTCCCTTGTTCGAAAATATAAGGACACAGATCGTGTCGTATAACCAGCTGGAGATGATGTCTCCTGGAACTAAATTACAGCAACATTCATCCTAAACCAGGACTGCCATGTTATGTTGGCAAACAATCTTTACTACAAGGCCAGTAGTTTCAGAGAAGGGGGTTGAGTCAATTCCATTGACCCCCTCAAGGCTCAATTGAGTCTTATTTTATCAACTTTGAAAAATGGAAGGCAAAGTCATTCTCGGAATTTGAACTCAGAATGTAAAGACAGATGAAACGTTGCTGAACCTTTTGCCAGGCAGGTTAACGATTCTGCCTTAAAAACGGTTTCAAATTTTTGGGGGGAGAGGGGTTGAGCTGATTACATCGACCCAGTGTATAACTGGTACTTATTTTATTGACCCCGAAAAGATGAAATGCAAAGTCTACCTCAGCAGAATTTGAACTCAGAACGTAATGGTGGATAAAATACCACCAAGTATTTTGCCTGGTGTGCAAATGGCTCTGCTTGCTTGTTGCCACAACATCATGTTTAATAATGGCAAAGTTATTTTGATAAATTCTTCATTTTCTCCAAAAGTAATTGAAAGAAAAAGGCAAAAGTATTTGATAACAAATGTGTTGAGAAAGACTTAGGCAGTTGTTTCAATTCCACCACCAACATACCAACAATATCTCTCAGATGGGGGCAGTGGTATGCAATAGGGGTGGAGTATGATGTAGCTATGTCTTCCAAGGTTGTGAGTTCAAATCCTTTTGGTTTCAGTTTCTCTTTCAGTCGTCCTTCATATTTATGCAACCACAATCTTTCAAATCGATGTCCTTCCCAACAATTTCTGTCCTCACAAAACCCAGATCCTGTTTAATTTGATTGTTTGGTCAAAGCTGACCACATTGCAGTGCATCTTCCCTGGATATTCAAAGGTCAGCAGAAATATTTAGTTCTCGTTTAATAAAGTAATGATGCAATTAAAACACAAAACAAACAAAACTTACATGGTTTATTTCGGTATCCCAGTTCTAAAGCATGGAAGTAGCAGATAAACTCTTTTAGAGGGATGCGGAATGTTTCAAAAAGACCCACTTCCATAAAAAGTTTGTAAGTCACCTAAAAATGAGAAAAAACCCCCCAAAACAGGTTAGATGTAGTACACTAATAGAAATATACACACACCCACTCTCTGTTTCTGTATATATGTCTCTGTGTGTGTCCATGTATATATGTCTATGTGTGTGTATGTATGAATCATTTCATTTAAATCTGTATTATAATGAGCTTCAGAGATACAAAGAATATGCTTAACACTCTGGATACTATAATGCTAAATCACGAGGAACGGTCACTCCCTTCTCTCTTACAAAGAGAGTTAAGAGGAGGGAAAATGACTTGGTTTAATCCTCCCTGCAACCAAGACATTAACATAACCAGCAACATTTTATCCCTTACTAGGTACCACTTCTCAAAAACATATAAATAATACATGTTTGATGTGCATAACATTAAGGTGAGTTACTCTTGACTAGACAGCTTCACTTCTAACATCCAGGCTACAACAAAAATCAACATACATCTATGCAGACTTTCCTGTAAACATGAACCTGCAACAGCCAATCATAAGTCACTTGTTCACTGAGAGATTCTGTCTTTGTATGGCTTGAATGATCAAAAATGTAAAACTCAGAGTATCAAGTCAAGAAGATTCCCCTTCTATGAATTCTCTTTGATGTTGGCACAATTTTGAAAGGTGGTGGTTTGTAAACATGACCAGCACCAGTACTGATACTCAGAGGAACAGAAGGCAAACTTGACTTCGATGGAATTTGAACTCAGAAAGTAAAAAGTGAAAAGAAATACTGGAATACAAGCAATGTTGTTCACTTCTAGTCTTCTGTGTAAAACAAGTCTGGCTGTGGGAAATATTGGTGTCACGTTTTGGCCCAAGGTCAGTAAATTTAGGGGAAGGGGTAAGTTGATTACATTGCCCCCAGTGTTCAACTGGTACTTATTTTTATCAACATTGAAAGGATGAAAAGGAAATCAATTCTGGCAGGATTTGAACTCAGAATGTAAAGACGGACAAAATGCCACTCAGTACTTTGTCTGGTGTGCTAATGATTCTGCCAGCTCACTGCCTGAGGGAAATACTCCCTTGCTTAGAAACAGGCGAGGGTTGGTGACAGGAAGGGTATCCAGCTGGAGAAAACATACCTCAACAAATTCTGTTTAAACCATGCAAACAGGGAAGAGTGGACATTAAATGGTGATGAGACAATTGATGTTTCTTGTACTAACCTGACTGAGAATAAATTTTCCAGACCGTGCAGCAAGATCAAAGATTTCATAATCCCATTCATTTAACTTGTCTATACTAAGTTCTTGACAATTATCTACATCTTCGACGCTATATGGAATTTCTGATATATCTGGGGGCTTCTTTAGAATGAAATCTAGACGTGATTCTGTGGATTCAGTTTCTTTCTTTTCTTCGTCTCTTTCGTTTTCTTCAGCCTTCTTTGAATGTTCTGTCTAAAATCATAGAATTAGAGAAGAAAAAAGTTACATTTTGAAACGTTTTCCTCTTTAAAATGTGAAAAAAAAAAAAAAAAAAAAAAAAAAAAGATTGGTGCCAAAAATTAGGAAGCAAAGAGTGAAAAGAAATGAAAAGATAGATTAAGACTAAAATTCTTGGCAGAGAAGTGGTGAATTTCAGGTTCCGGAAGAGAGAAGAACTACAATATGTTGGGTCAGTATGGATTGTTTGTTGTGGAGTGGTCTCCGATTAAAGTCTCTAATCTAATTGAATGATTAGAGTTAATGGCTGCTAATTAACAATACTTTTACTAATTATACACTGACTGATATCTGGCATCCTGCTTTGAGTCCCTAATGCTTTGATGGCATTTTAGAGGCACCATCAGGACATACAGCAGATCTTGGGTCAGTTTTAGACCTGGCTGAGCCCAGCTGTCTCCAGGTTGGACCAAATCCGATTTCTTTGAGAGAGATGAAAAAGTGGGAGAAAGAGAACAATGCCACCCCCACCACCACCACAACCACACCTCTATATTGAGTACCCCAAAAAGGATCAAAAGTAAAGTTACTCTCAATGGGATTTGAACTCAGGGCTTACAGGCTGGAAGGATTACTGCTGTTCTAATGACTCTTCCAGTTGACTCTGTTACGGTAATTGTGTTATGGCTGTTTTGATTCACTGAGAGTCCAGTATGTTACCTCAGGGACCTGGTTGGGCAATGTTAATTGTAGCAAACAGTCAGTTGGTCAATAATGACCCTGGTCAACTGTCTTAGATGACAAATGGCAACGTTTTGGCAGCCAATTCTGCAGAAATACAGAAACATTCTTGAAACAATGAAGCGTTTTGGTTGCGTTGCTTCCGTAAAAACTATTTTACTCTCTTAAATGGTGGTCATTGAATTTGCTAGAAATAACAGCTAAAATACTCTCACAAATCACACTATACTGTCTTTTTTAAATCAGAAAGGACATATAAGGTTAGTCTGAATGACTGGAAGGTCATTGATCTGAAATTATATATATTATCATCATCATATATATATATATATATATATATATATATATATGAAATGTATTGCTTTCTAGAAGACCCAAAGAGTGTCAGGTAATGGTAAGTAGTATTTCCTCTATTTAACATTCTCACACTGTCTCTGATGAAGGGATATCCATAATATCCCAGAAACCGCTGCAAGACTATTTCATTATAAATATCCTGAAATTCATTACAGCCTTGACTTTGTTATCTCATTCTGTATAATATATATACATACATATATATATATATATGTATATATGAAGAAATAATGTTGAACAAAAAATATTCGTTAGAGAATTAAAACATAATTGAAAGAAATTATTGTTAAGGTAGCATGCAGTGGTCCCTTTTTTTCTGAGAGAATATTTTACAAGGGTATCTCGCCTATGTTTTCCTATCCTCCTTGATTGCGACATTCTCCAGTAATCTTCAGATAATAAATTCCAACATAATTACAAATTACTGTGGTTGACCTCAAAACCATTTTTAGTAACAATGTTATTAACCATAGCGGCTCAAACAAACTGCTAGAAACAGCAGCCAAATTACCCTCAAATTCCTACCTAGTGCTTTTTTTTGTTTTTTTAAAAGACTCTACATAGTGGATAGTGTACTTGCTGATAAACCCCTCTCCCCACATGAGATGCTCGTGACCCTGGAATGTCTTTGAGCTTAAGTTCATTCGATCAAAGTTAAACAACTGTCACCTTTCGTCTGTCCAAGGTGAGGAACCTCTTTGTAGGAACAGCACAAACTGCTTAGGACCAATTTCTCATCAATTCCTACTCAAACAATAATTCTTAATATGCAACTATTAATTAGCAAAAACTAAGTTAATTAGGGTGAATAAGTTTTTTTCTAATGAATATTTCCCAATTAAACATTTTCAGAATTAGTTAATTAGTTTCATTGAAACTGCTAAATGGAAGTCTCTTTCTGGTTGGGCAAATTCATAATTTCTTCCGGTGTGACATAATTATAAGGAGTGAAGGTCATGGATGGGTTGAATCAATCACAGAATATGAGTGTGGGTGTTTTTTTATATAGGGTGTGAGACATTGGCTTGGACAGGGAAAAGATACGTTGTTTAATTAATGTTGTTAACGAGCAATAATATTTGGCTAATTTTAGGATAAATAAATACCACAAGGTATTTAATCCCACATTCAAAAGAACTGATTTAGAGAGAGAGAGAGAGAAAGAGTGTGTGAGATGGGGGAGGGGTGTAAAGTCGATTATATCGACCCCAGTGCTTGACTGGTACTTTATTTTACTGACCTCAGAAGGATGCAAGGCAAAGGTTGACCTTGGTAAGGTTTGAACTGAGGACATAAAGAACTGGAATTAAATACTGCAAAGTGTTTTGTTCACTGCTCTAACGATTCTGCCAATCCACTTTTGATTAATATTTGTAATGAGAAGTTATTTTTCTAATTTCACTTATTTTTAAACCTCAGTTTTGTACTTTGGTTACAAAAGAATCCCACTTTGCACTACTTGTTTTTTCCAAAAAATTCACACTCACCATGTGTTTGTGTGTATATGTATATATATGTGTGTGTATATATGTGTGTGTATATATGTGTGTGTGTGTGTGTGTGTGTGTGCGAATATTCTTTTATTTGTTTCAGTCATTTGACTGTGGCCATGCTGGAGCACTGCCATTAGTCAAGCAAATCGACCCCAGGACTTATTCTTTGTAAGCCTAGTACTTATTCTATCAGTCTCTTTTGCCAAACTGCTACGTTACGGGTACATAAACACACCAGCATCGGTTGTCAAGCAATGTTGGGAGGACAAACACAGACACACAAACATATACACACACACACACACACATTATATATATATATATAGATAAAGCAATTAAGAGTATGAAGACTGGAAAGCCCCCGGCCCATCAGGAATCACTGCAGAGATGCTCAAAATATCTGGCAGTGTTGGCTACAGCCTAGTCACCCGTATTACGAACCAGGTGATACACGAAGGAGTCATACCCAATGACTGGTGTAGCAGCACCATAGTAAACTGCTACAAAGGTAAAAGTGACGCTTTAGACACTAATAATTACAGAGGCATCAAGCTGTTAGATCAGGTTATGAAAGTTACGGAGAGGGTCATAGCCCAACTAATTAGGGAGCAAATCAATTTAGATGAGATGCAGTTTGGGTTCGTGCCAGGTAAAAGCACCACTGATGCCATATTTCTAGTGAGACAGCTGCAGGAGAAATATCTAGCCAAGGATAAACCTCTGTATGTGGCCTTCGTTGACATGGAGAAAGCCTTTGACAGGGTCCCCCGATCCCTTATCTGGTGGTCAATGAGGAAACTTGGGATAGAAGAATGGTTAGTGAGAGCTGTGCGAGCCATGTACAGAGATGCTGCCAGTAAGGTGAGGGTTGGAAATGAGTACAGTAATGAATTCCGGGTAGAGGTAGGGGTCCACCAAGGTTCCGTCCTCAGCCCCCTCCTATTTATCATAGTCCTCCAGGCGATCACAGAGGAATTCAAGACAGGTTGCCCCTGGGAGCTCCTCTATGCTGATGACCTTGCCCTAATTGCGGAGTCACTATCAGAACTAGAGGAGAAGTTTCAGGTGTGGAAGCAAGGACTAGAATCGAAGGGCCTTAGAGTCAACCTAGCAAAAACCAAAATCCTAATAAGTAGGAAGGTAGATAAAACACAAACCCCTTCAGGTAGATGGCTCTGCTCAGTATGCAGAAAAGGAGTAGGTAGTAACTCTATAAGATGTACCCGGTGCAAGCTATGGACACATAAGAGGTGCAGCAATATCAAAGGCAGATTAACTACGAAGTTAGTTTTTGTATGTGGCAGATGTTCAGGTGCAATAAACACTGTAAACAAACAGGAAACAACTTCTATCTCATTCCAGGGAGAAAAACTAGAGGTAGTGGGGGTGGGTGCGCTGAAAGTGTAGCTGCTAGAATAAGAATAGCCTGGGCAAAGTTTAGAGAGCTCTTACTTCTGCTGGCGACAAAGGGACTCTCACTCAGAGTAAAAGGCAGACTGTATGACGCATGTGTACGAACAGCCATGCTACATGGCAGTGAAACATGGGCTGTGACTGCTGAGGACATTCGTAAGCTCGCAAGGAATGAAGCCAGTATGCTCCACTGGATGTGTAATGTCAATGTGCATACCTGTCAGAGTGTAAGTATCTTGAGAGAAAAGATGAACATAAGAAGCATCAGTTGTGGTGTGCAAGAGAGACGATTGCACTGGTTTGGACATGTGGTGAGAATGAATGAGGATAGCTGCGTGAAAAAGTGCCACACCCTAACAGTTGAGGGAACCCGTGGAAGAGGTAGGCCCAGGAAGACCTGGGCTGAGGTGGTGAGGCAAGACCTACGAACATTGGGCCTCACCGAGGCGATGACTACTGACTGAGACCTTTGGAAATGTGCTGTGCGTGAGAAGACCCGGCAAGCCAAGTGAGATCGTTGCCAGTGCCCCTGGACTGGCTCTTGTGCGGGTGGCACATAAGATGTACCATCTTGAGCGTGACCGTTGCCAGTGCCCCTGGACTGGCTCTTGTGCGGGTGGCACATAAAAGACACCATTTCGAGCGTGGCCGTTTTCGTGTGGGTGACACGTAAAAGCACCCACTACACTCTCTGAGTGGTTGGCGTTAGGAAGGGCATCCAGCTGTAGAAACTCTGCCAAATTAGATTGGAGCCTGGTGTTGCCATCCGGTTTCACCAGTCCTCAGTCAAATCGTCCAACCCATGCTAGCATGGAAAGCGGATGTTAAACGATGATGATGATGATGATATATATATATATATATATATGATGGGCTTCTTTCAGCTTCCATCTACCAAATCCACTCAAGGCTTTAATTAATAACAGAACGACACTCCCTCAGACAGTGTAATTAAAAGTAAGTTGTAAACATGAATGCTGTTATAATAAATATTAACAGATGCGCATTAGTGTTGCAATGAGGTGCTGCAACAATGCTGGGTTCTTCAAATCATGCCAAACAACAGAGAATTCGATGGCATTTTTATTGATCTTGCAGACATGCCTGAGTACCATCCATAACTTGTGGCAACCAGTTGCTGAGATGCTTTTATGACAACACAACTAACAGCCAGGCATTCCTTAATTCATAAATTGTTACAATGCCTATGTAACAATTGATAGAGTCCATGAAGGAAGCTCCAAAACAGATCTTTGATCCTCTAGACGGACAGATAAACTTAATAATCAAGAAGTTGTGTGTGTGTATATACCATGTTCTCCGTTTTTTTTTTTTGTTTTCTTTTGTCTTTGTTGCTATACACATTCGCTAGCTTTCTTACAAAGGGGTCTAATACTCCTAGCTTCGACTTTTTTGGGGGACAACCAGATCGAACCATCTCAAGTGTAACTGCCCGAAATGGTCGTGACCTCTAGAACTTGCCTGAGGAAAGAAAGCCACGAATGACCCATCCTTTTTTTTTTTGCCTGTCCTTCTAATTGTTGTTTCTCTTGTCTGCCTTTGTATCGTCAATCTGTCTGAATGTTTTAATGTCCTCCATTGCGTTTTTGTTTCATTTATATATATATATATATATATATATATATATATATATATATATATATATATATACATACACACATACACACACACAAGGGGGTGCTGAAAAGTTCCTGGCTTTAAAAGGATTCCTACAATAAGTGTGTGAATCAGATCCTCCACCCAAAGCCAGGAACTATTGAGCACCACCCCTAGTATGATGAGTTAGACATATAAGTTCATATTTCCTAATGATTTCCCAACATTCATTTATTTACACCTGTCATACACAATGCCAAGACAAGAACTTATGCACACACATATGTATATATACATACATACATAAATATATACGATGGGCTTCTTTCAGTTTCTGTCTACTAAATCCACTGACAAGGCTTTGGTTGGCCCAGGGCTTTAGTAGAAGACATTTTGCCCAAGGTACCATATAGTGAGACTGAACCTTAAACCGTGTGGTTGTGAAGCAAACTTCTTACCACACAGCCAAACCTGCACCTTATAATGTTTTTTGGGGGTTGGGCAAGTGAAAATATCCAAATCTACAATTTGAGAAATGATTTTAACAAATTTACTATTTTTCAGTTCTATAATAAATTTTATAAATGACTGCAAAAATGTTTAATTAGGAGCTGTAAATGTTTTCTTCAGAAAATTATACAAATTCGTACTTTGGGGAGTGGGTGGGTGAAAAAAAGGGGAGAAAAAGAAGGAAAAACCAGAAATTGCTGTTTTCCTTTTGGATTCTCTAAACTGGTGGAATTAAGGACTTGTTAATATTTTCTGAATAAAATTTACAGAAGGAAAAAAGTGCGTTTTAATTATTAATTTTCCTAATGAACTGTGGTTAATTTCAACCATGAAAAGGAAAGTTTTTCTTGAGAAAAGGAAAATTTTTACTTACAACTGTTTTTTGAAAGGTTTTGGTGCCCTTGTGCTGGTTCATGCCACTATTACCACTACCACCACCACCACCACTACTATTACTAACATTGCCACCGCTAGACTCCAAACGGCAGCCAAATTTCTTAGGCGGGGAGGAACTAGAGATATCATCTACAGTTAGTACATTGTCACTGTGGTCACTACTGCTAGGGGAATCATTACTCTCATAGTCTGATGTAATATTTCCTAATCGTCGCAGTGGAGCAGCTTGGCACTCTTTAGTTACACTCAACTTGCCTGCATCCGCCGTATCTATGTTAGTCTCACTTCTACCCAGGCTACTTGCCTCAAGTTTTGAAGGGCTCATGCTTGGGTAGTCTACAGATGCAGAAGAAGGAGGTAGCATGTTTTTTCTCGAAGTTCTTCGCTGGTGTCCAAGGTTGCTGGGGGCTGCACTTGCCACAGAGAAAGAACGAGATTTTGGTATAGCTAGAACCATGGTGGCAGGAGAGCTTGGTGATGGGCTGTTACTGCGACTTCCAGACGGACTTCCACCGGGAATGGCCCAATCTCTTGATTGGCGGAAACTTGAACTTCGAATCCGGGATGGCTCAGCTTCTAGGGTAGGCATTCCTGTGGCTGATGTTGTGGTAGTCCATGTACTTGTAGACATACGCCTGATAAGGTTAGGAGGGAGACTCCTTCGAAGACGCTGCAATGAGAAAGCACAAAAATTATTAACAAAATGGCAATGGAATAGGTTGGATACAGTCAAAGATTTTTGGTAAAAATTATGAAAATGGTGAACTAAAAAACACCAAAAAGGTGACTTTTGTGGTTGGTCAGAATAAAAAGTGAGATTTATATACAATTGGTTCGAACAAGTTGTAATAACTTCTTCATTATTAGATGTAATTAGACACTGGAAAACTAAATGTTAATAGAATTTTCTTTTCATAACAGTTAAAAAAAAAAATTAACATTATGACAATGAACACAGTAAAGATATGACAATGAACACAGTAAAGATATGACAATGAACACAGTAAAGATATGACAATGAACACAGTAAAGATATGACAACAGGTTCAATTCTGAAATAAGCTACAGGTTTATAACAACTGCAGGTACGTAATTAGGAGGTCGAAAATAATTATATTAACATCATTACATCAACAAAGTTATGGAAATGGTGGACCTTTCATGGATTTCATCCTCCTAGACGGATTGCCTTCATTATAGCTGGTGAGTGTCATCTACTTACCTATACGTACACAGCCAGCTCCTGTCAAACCCATGCCAACACAGGAAGTGGATGTTAAATGATGATGAGGACGTATAAATATTTACACACATACACACTCAGACACATTCATACACACACAAAGACATGTAAATAAACAGTTATATTCAAAACATGCAACACACACACACATTTAAATGGTGAATGATTGTGCAACAGGTGATGTAAAGAGCAAAACTGAATTATTTTTAAAATGAAATTTTATAATTTTTTTTTGTTTCTAATTAAGAATATTTTTATTTGGCAACCTCGTTAATGAGGAGGAGAAGCAGACAGTAAATGAAATATTTATAACTTCAAATCAAGGATAGAATAGAAATACACACATGGGATTGTCTGTATATACCCCTGCACGAATGTATACACAGTGAATGTGTATATATATGTGTGTCTATATGTAAGATATATATATTCTTTTATTCTGTTACTTGTTTCAGTCATTTGACTGCGGCCATGCTGGAGCACTGCCTTTAGTCAACAAATCGACTCCAGGACTTATTCTTTGTAAGCCTAGTACTTATTCTATCGGTCTCTTTTGCTGAACCGCTAAGTTACAGGGACGTAAACACAGAAACTTAGATTGTCAAGCGATGGTTGGAGGCAAAACACACAAATACATATATATATATATACATATAAGAGGTGCAGCAATATCAAAGGAAGGTTAACTAGGAAGATAGTTTTTGTATGTGGCAGATGCTCAGGAGCAATAAACACTGAAAATGTGCAGAGAACAACTCCCACCACATTCCAGGGAGAAACACTAGAAGTAGTTGATAGCTTCCGTTACCTAGGTAACCAAGTCAGTAACGGGGGAGGGTGCACTGAAAGTGTAGCTGCTAGAGTAAGATTAGCCTGGGCAAAATTCAGAGAGCTCTTACCTCTGCTGCTGGCAAAGGGCCTCTCACTCAAAGTAAAAGGCAGACTGTATGACACATGTGTACGAACAGCCATGCTACATGACAGTGAAACATGGGCCGTGACTGCTGAAGACATGCATAAGCTTGCAAGGAATAAAGCCAGTATGCTCCAATGGATGTGTAATGTCAGTGTGCATACCCGACAGAGTGTAAGCACCCTGAGAGAAATGTTGAGCATAAGAAGCTTTGAATGTGGTGTGCAAGAGAGACGATTGCACTGGTATGGTCATATGGCAAGAATGGATGAGGATAGCTGTGTGAAAAAGTGCCACATCCTAGCAGTTGAGGGAACCTGTGGAAGAGGTAGGCCCAGGAAGATCTGGGATGAGGTGGTGAAGCACGACCTTCGAACTAGTCATTGCCTCACCAAAGCAAGCCAAGTGAAACCATAACCCGTGGCCTATGCCAGCCCACTTATGCATACTTTTCCTTCATTGGACACTAAACTCTGCTTGCGAAGACCTGTTGATAATGATTATTATTATTATTATTATTATACCTGTGTTTGTATTACAATAATATGATTGAAAAAATTGACTTTGTAAAAAGTTTGGACCTGGGTTTGCAATTCCAAAGCAAATTTTGCACTTATGGACAAGGGTTCACATAGACAATAGGGTTTCTTTCAGTTTCCACCCACCCACCCACCAAATTCATTCACAAGGCTTTGATTAGATCAGAGCTATTGTGTAAAACATCCAAGGAACCAAGCAGTGGGACTGAACCTGAGACCACTTTGTAGGGAATCAGGGTCCTTAATTACACAGCTACATTTGTACCTCTTCAAAGACAGATGCGAAAATAGGGAGCCAGGGAAGATGGAGAACTGGGGCTCCACTGATTATGGTGACAAGGGTTCTGGTTGATCCGATCAACAAAACAACCTGCTTGTGAAATTAATGTGCAAGTGGCTGAGTGCTCCACAGACACGCATACCCTTAACATAGTTTCTCAGGGAGATACAGCAAGACACAACAAAACGTGACAAAGCTGGCCCTTCGAATTACAGGTACAACATATTTTTGCCATGTGAGTGGACTGGAGCAATGGAAAAGTGTCTTGCTCAAGGACACAATGCATCAAACCACATGCCTTTATGGTGGTGGTGGAGAGAGAGAGAGAGAGAGAGAGAGAGAGTAGACATTTTATGAATGCAGCTGTATGAATATAACATACTAACACAGAGCAGTAACAAGTTCATTTGAACTGGTAAAGAAAATAGTAGATTTGCTGCTGCTGCTGCTGCTGCTGTTGTCCCATCCCAATGTTGATCACTTCCAGAAAAAAAAAACAAGAACCCCCCTCCCTCATCAACAGACAATATACTTTTCATTCATTAACTGGTTGGTCTATTTTTTGGTTGGATGTTTGGAGAAAGCGAAAGCTTCTTATGTTAACCTTCCTACCTCGACAACAACTTCTTCATCTACCTCCTCCTCCCATCCGGCTTCTTTTTCGTACTTCCTCTTCTTTACACAATCTAGCACTTCTTTTTAGAATTGACATCAACATCTTCAAAGAGTGCTGCTGCTATACAAGGAGGTGTAGGGGCAACGAGACAACAGAGCAGAACCAAGTTTCACTATTAATTCACAACATACTTAAATTCTAATTTCTTTTACACACCCAGATGCCATGTTTGGTCAACAAACTGAAGACGTCTGCCTCCCAACCACAGGGTTCCAGGTTCAATCCCACTGTGTGGAAATCTGGGGTATGTATTTTTCATTATAGCCCAAGGCAAGCAAAAGCATTGGGAGTGGATTTGATATATGGAAACAGAAAGGAGGTTTTTTAAAAAAAATCTTTTATATTTTACTTGTTTCAGTCATTGGACTGTGGCCATACTGGGGCAATGCCTTGAAGAATTTTTAGTCAAATGAATCGACCCGAGTACTTAACCTGGAACCATGTGGTGGGAAGCAAACTTCTTACCCCATCCCCATGCCTGCTGGAAAGGGACAGCTGCGTAAAGAAGTGCCAATATCTAATTGTGGAGGGTACCTGTGGAAGGGGGAAGACCCGGGAAGACATTGGTTGAAGTGGTGAGAAAGGATCGTGAGATGTTGGGCCTCACTGAGGAAATGACAAGGGACCAGAAGATGTGGCTATTTGCTGTACTTGAGAAGATGCATCAAGCCAAGTAAAATCCCTGCCGTCCATCCAGGCTTGTCCTTTGCAGGTACCAGTGCCATTTAAACAGCACCCTGGACACCCTGCTAAGTGGTTGGCATTAGGAAGGGCATCCAGTATTAGAACCCATGCCAAAACAGCTCCCTGCCAAACCATCCAACCCATACAAGCATGGAAAGTGGATGTGAAATGAGATGACACACACACACACAAGGCGGTGAGCTGGCAGAATCGTTAGCACGCCGGGCGAAATGCTTTGCGGTATTTCGTCTGTCGCTACGTTCTGAGTTCAAATTCCGCCGAGGTCGACTTTGCCTTTCATCCTTTCGGGGTCGATTAAATAAGTACCAGTTACGCACTGGGGTCAATGTAATTGACTTAATCCGTTTGTCCCCTCTATGTGTAGCCCCTTGTGGGTAGTAAAGAAATAACACACACACACATTTGTGAGTGTGTGTCCGTGTGTCCCCCCTGATATTGTGTGATAGTTTGCCAATGAGTGTCACTGTCGTTGCCAATATTCCATGAAAACATGTCTGGCAGTGAGGAGTTATTATTTTACTTGGAAAGGGGTGGGAGTTGGTGATGGGAAGGGCATCTGACTGTCAGAAATCTGCCTCAATAAAGTCTGATCCATGCAAGCATGGAAAAGTGGACATTAAAATGCATCAACCTATTCCAATAGGCACTCTTCCTTTTCGTTTGCTTTCTGCCCTTTTCATATCCTTTCCAATTGTATATCATTATTATTATTAATGTTATTGTTGTTGTTGTTGTTATTATTATTATTATTATTATTATTATTATTATGATTATTATTATTATTATTATTACTGAAGGCGGTGAGGAGCCGGCAGACTCGTTAGCAGACCGGGCAAAATGCTTAGCGCTATTTCGTCTGCCATTACGTTCTGAGTTCAAATTCAGCTGAGGTCGACTTTGCCTTTCATTCTTTCACGGTTGATAAAATAAGTACCAGTTGTGTACTGGGGTCGATCTAATCAACACATCCCCTCCCTCAAAATGGCTGCCCTTGTGGAAAAATTTGAAATCATTATTATTATTCATTTAATGTTTGTTTTCCATGCTGGTGTGGGTTGGATGGGTTGGATGGGTTGGATGGGTTGGATGGGTTGGATGGGTTGGATGGGTTGGATGGGTTGGATGGGTTGGATGGGTTGGTGGGGGCTGGCCAGCTGGATGCCCTTTCTAATGCTAACCACAAAGTGGACTGGACACCTTTACAAAACACTGGCCCAGGTGTATTTATGCGGCCCTGGTGCGGGTGTATTTTACATGGCACCAACACCCATGAACCTGATATTATTCCACTGGTTGTTTCATTTCATTAGAGTCACAGGTCAGAATCTTAAACCACTTTGCACCAACCTCCTGGGTATTGAACTCCAATACCCAACTACTCAGATACTCTTACACATCTCAGAAAGAGGCTCTGATCAGATTAAAAGCAAACGTCCCCATCTGTTTTCAGATGTTGAGAAATGGAATTGGTAACACCAGAACTTGATTTGTCTTTTGACATTCCTTTTAGTTTACTGTGGTTCTGAGATGTGCCTCTTGCTCCCCACTGATATCTATTATAGTTCTTAGATGCGTCTCTTGCTCCTCATATAATTATTGTGGATCTTTGGAGAGCCAGATGTGGTCCTTCAACCTGTTGGATCCTGTCTAACCCTAATCCATGCTGGCAAAGAATCTGGATGTCAAAATGCCGCCGCCGCCGCTGGTTCTGAAAGTTGATTTCTGAATAAGGTGATGGAATGAAAGTCTTTGAGAACGGATGGAGGAGAGGAGGAGAAGGAAGAGGAGGAGGTTAGAGTAAAGTTGTTTGACGTCAATGACACTGATAAAACATTTATCAATAGTATTCTGTCGGAAGAAGACTAACCTAGAAAGAGTCAGCTGCACTCTAACATGGAGTCCATCTCAGAGATGGTGCCGTCTTCATGAATATTTATTCATAGCAAACTGATGACCGTGGTTGAGAGGGTACATTGGGTGTGTGTGTGTGTGTGTGTGTGCAGATTACATGTATTTTGTGTGCGTAAGGCGGACATTAAATGATGATGATGCGTGTGAAGCCAGACTGTTTCCTACAACAGATGCCAATATACAGAGATGTGATGGAAGTGGGTAGAATTTAAAGACTGAAGATTTTTACCCCTTAAACTGATCCCAAATTAAAGTAAAGGGAGAGAGACTGTGTCGGTTTCCATCCTGAATTTTGCAGTTGTTGCATCCATTGAGTTACATCTCTTCACTCACACACACACACGCACGTGTGCGCGCACACACAGAGTGCCATTAAGATAATTATTATGCTGGCTGATATAGTGATGGCATATGTACAGATGTGTTCACATATGAACAAACACACACACACGTGGGGTGTGTGTATATATATATATATATATACACACACACATGGATAGATATCTTTTGCACAGTTTCTGTGTACATATGACAAAAAGCTTGCTTCCCAACCACACAGTTCTGGGTTCAGTCCCACTGTATGGCACCTTGAACAAGGTCTTCTACTATAGCCTTGGGTTGACAAAAACCCTGAGTGGATTTGATAGATGGAAATTGAAAGCAGCAAGTCATATATATATGAGTGTGTGTGTGTGTGTATGTATGAATCTATCAATCTCTCTCTCTCTCTCTCTATATATATATATATATACACACATATTTCTTTTATTCTTTTACTTGTTTCAGTCATTTGACTGTGGCCATGCTGGAGCACTGCCTTGAATGGTTTTAGTTGAACAAGTCAACCCCAGGATATACTTTTTTAAGCCTGGTACTTATTCTATCAGTGTCTTTTACTAAACTGGTAAGTTACGGGAACATAAACACACCAACACTAATTGTCAAGCAGTGAGGGGGATGACAAACACAAACACAGGTATATATATATATATATATATATATATATATATATATATATATATATATATATATATACTTGACAATAGTGTTGGTTTGTTTATGTCTCCATAACTTAGCAGTTTGGCAAAAAGTAACTGGTAGAATAAGTAGCAGGCTTTAAAAAATTAAGTGCTTGGTTCAAATTGCTAAGACAAAGATGTGTATGGAGTGAAAAGCCATGAAGTGATTCTGCTTAGAGAATTCCAGAAACTGATGGAATAGAGAATAAGGTCAAGAATTCAGGCCAAAACAATCCATTGTATGCTCATCTTAGTGAAAGTGGAGTGTCTACTTTGTCTCTCTCTCTTTAGAATTGGTTAACACTTTTCAGACCATTGCAGAATTTGAACCTTCGCTACCTGCAACCCATTGTGTGTGTGTTTCTATTATGAATGGCAAAATCAAAAGGCAAAGCATCCATGGGCCACACCTGTTTTAGAAACAATTTGTTTTTTAAACGAGTCGTTTAATCAACGTCAAAATATCTGTTCTGCCACAAAACTATTAAAATGGCTTTTTTTTGTCTTTTATTAATAAAACTCTAAAATTTACTATTTTTCTTTAGACTGAGACATAATTGTCATGAAGCTCTCTCGTATTGAACTCCTGATGCCAACCTGGAATCACTACTGGTTCATCATCATCATCATCAATGCCCGTTGTCCATGCTGGCATGGGTTGGACAGTTTGACCAGGGCTGGTAAGCTGAGAGGCTGCACCAAACTCTGGTCTGATTTGGTATGGTTTCTATGGCTGGATGCCCTTCCTAACACCAACCACTCCGAGAGTGTAATGGGTGGGGGGATGGTCACAAGACTACAGCGTTCAGACCCCTCCCCCCACCCCCAGGTTCCTGACAGAAGCGACCATCATTAGACTTTCTGGTTGGGTTCCCACATGTGGCCAACTGGGACTACAGATATTATATCCATCCATTCCATTCTTGGGTCTCTTGCTGGTTGGTTCCACTTGAAGAATTCACTTTGTGATTCTTTCCTGTGACATTCTAATCCCATGTCTGTGGCACTGGAACTGTGACCTCTCCCTGCAGAGAAGCAGTGGCTTCACCTTCCACCTTTGTTTCAGTGAAGAATCTTTCTTAAATTATCTTCAAAACACAAACTTAATATCATTTTCTCATTTAGACAGAAGGTCAGTAATTCTGAGAGATTAGTTGTCCACACCGACCCCAGAACTTGACTGGTCCCTTCTTTTATCAACCATGAAAAGATAAAAGGTAAAATTGACCTCAGCTAATTTTGAATTCAGAACGGAGAGAGACAGAAGAAATACTGTCAGGAATTTCTTCCAATGCTTTAACAATTCTGCCAATCCACTGCTCTTAATAAGCAGAATGGTGATGTTAACTCTTTCTCCTCATTACACATATAATTATGCTAATTAAGATACTGGCTCACGACACTACATTAACACTAATCTTACTGTTCTATCCCTATAATCTCTCAACTGGCACAAAGCTCCTCCTCCTCCCAGTTGAGGGGTTTTGGGCTTTTTTTTTGTCTTGCAAGGTACCAGGTGATCACCTTGGTGATGGTGTGACATTAAAAGCACTGGTGATGGTGCCATGAAAAAGGCACCCAGTACACTATGTAAAGTGGTTGGTGTCGGGAAGGGCATCCCAGCCATGGAAACCATTCCACAACAAACAACTGGAACCCGGTACAACTCCTGGCTTTGCAGCTCCTGTTAAAGCGTCCAACCTATGCCAGCATGGAAGACACATGTTGAACACTGATGATCGTTACAGAGCTGGGCAGTGACTGAACAAACCTAAACAATTAAAACACGTTTCTGCCATGACTGCCTCGCCTAGTCACCAGGGGACTAAATATATCTTGGACTGCCTCACCGGTTGTGTCACGTTTTAAGAGAATAGTGAATAGTTTGAGGAAGATTTAACTGCTGTTTCTAACAAGCAGTGGCTCCCTCTCTTCACTATATTTGTGTGTGCGTGCGTGTGTGTGTGTGTGTGTGTGTGTGTGCAAAGTTTGACTCAAGAGCAGAGTGAAAGAATGTGTGTTTCCAAATTTGGAATTAGTGATTATCTGAATGTGAAGATAGAGGAGGGAGGGAGGGCGGGCTGTGGGAATTGGCAGATGATACTTTGAAAAGAAGGTAGACTTAGTAAGAAACACTAAACCTGACTGTAGATAAAAGAACTCTCTCTCTCTCTCTCTCTCTTTCTGTCCCGTCTGTGGTTTCTCTGTTCCAGAAACAGGAATGTTATTATAAAACAACACAATGTCATTTATACACGGCAATATTACTATGGAAATATTGTGCAAAATAATGAAGCTCTGTATTGTGTAGTTGAGGAGTTCTGTACACAGCAGCTCAGATACAAGTTGTTGTTGTTTAGCTCCAGCTTGGTTCTCACTGGTCAAACACATACCAGACCATCTTGTCTGTTTTTTTCTTCCCTTCCACACAAACTGCATTTGAGGGAGATCTGGCTGCTATTTTTCCTAGATTGGCAATCCCTCATAAATAAGACACACACACACACATAAAACAGCATGTACGCTACAACAACAACAAGAAGAGGAACTCACAAACTCTTGTAAAATCTTCACAGAATACAACAATCTCCAGAATCACCAGGAATGAACTTAATATTAGATGATGATGATCCCATCGTTGCACTAAACCTGTACTGCTAGGCTACTCTGCACATTTACACAACATAACAATTGCAATACATCCATTACCTGCACACACACACACACACACACACGACTCTGGTGTATGTAGGTTGTACATAAAACTCCATCTGGTTCAATACAAGTAAAAAAAACAAAAAACAAGAAAACTGCTGTTCAGACATGTGATTGGCTGTGAGTATTCAATCAGTTTGGTGGGGATCAATGATGGAACTTGGCAATGCAAACATAAACAAAACACAAAATTGTAGAGTAAAAATTAAAAACTAAACAAAATCATTTTCAACGATGTCCTGGTAGAGCCAGGTGTATTTTTCTGGTCTTTGCTGACATTTTTTCATTGAAAAACTGTGGAAGGTTGCCAAAATCACAATTGATAAAAAGATAGATTGAGGGGGAGAGAGAGAGAAGGGGAGGGGAGGGGGGGCAGAACATGCACGTCTTTAGTATAGTTCCAGTTATTGATTAACTTTGGTTCCCAGTAGTGTTACATGGGAATGATTTATGGCAAGTCTTTGGAATCGTTCACCTCAAAGCTGAACAAATTGGCTGGCAGCCATCAAACTAGCAGTTGCTAATGGTAACAACAACAGCAACAACTCCAATAAGGTCAATGATAATAATCATAATAATAATCCTTTCTACTAAAGGCACAAGGCCTGAAATTTGTGGGGAGGGGGACTAGTTGATTACGTCGACCCCAGTGTGCAACTGGTACTTAATTTATTGACCCCTGAATGTGAAGATGGACAAAATGCTGCTAAGCATTTTGTCTGGCGTGCTAATGATTCTGCCAACTTGCCACCTTAATAATAATAATAATAATTTTTGCCATGAGGGCAGCTTAGGGGAGGAGATTAAGTTGATTACATTGACCCCAGTGCGTAACTGGTACTAATTTTATCAACCCCGACAGGATGAAAGGCCAAGTCAACCTCAGCAGAATTTGAACTCAGAATGTAGTGGCAGACGACATACCGGTAAGCATTTCGCCCAGTGTGCTAACAATTCTGCCAGCTCACCACCTTGAATAGCTAGCAGTACCTGTGGAAATTCCAGTTATTTTGAAAATTGTATGATGAAATTGTATATTTTTCTGAAACACCTGATTTTTGAGATGTGAAAATCCACATAGGCAATCAATCAATCAATCTGCCTACCTCCCTACCCACCCACTTATTTATCTGTCTTTCTCTCTATCAATCGACCTATCTCTCAGAAATATTGTTGGAAAAAAATGTCCATGTAACAATAAAAAGTTCATAGAAAAATGCCAAGTTTTGCAGTTCTTTTATTTTTTTGGGTGGACTATAAAAATAAATTATTTTTTGTGTTTGTGTGTTAATAAAAATATGAGCAAGTGTACCTAACCGTGGCCAAGGTACTCTTCTTCCACTTTCGGTGACCCTTTTCAGCCCCTGTTGCTGGATAATGCATTGTGATGTTTATGTGTGGCAGAAGAGGTGTTGTGGTAGGGGAACAGACTTGACAAAAGCCAGCTGAAGTCCAGCTACACTGACAGTCTCTTGTCTTCCTTGAATGTTCAAAGCCATATACTTTGGTTTAGCTTTTTAAATACATGCTACAGGCTGGAATATACAGCCTGCAAGGAACGCTTAACTGTATTGTTGCGTACAAATACACAAGTCCAGGTGGTGACAGTGGGTTGAACAAAAGTTAACCGATTGATGTCTCGTTATTAATGCTGGTAACTCTGCCGTGTAACTTCACATCCGATGAATATGGTTGGTGTTGTCCTGTTGTAACTAAATATCATTTGACCTTACAGTTACTCTGCAGGGGAGCAACCTAAGCCTTCCTAAACAGTGGTACTTAACACAATCAGCAGGGTTTGTGCTTTTAAGGCTGCTTCAAGTGGTCTATGAAAATGTTTGGTCATTCTGTTAGACAGGGGGTCATAAGCTGTAGTATGAATTCATTGTGTACTTAGCAGGTTAGAGAGGTTGGCAAAAACAGTGGATTCTATCTGCTGACCTCTGTCCATTGTTATTGTCATAGTAATGCACCAGAGGACATATTTTTCAAAACAAAGTGATTTATGACTGCTAAATGATGACAATTAGCAAAGTGGTTTGATAATGATAAAGCATTCTACCTTGGGATTATGAACAAGGGGTGCGAGTAATGTCTGTAAGGAAGTGGAGTGTAACAAACTAATGCCACCCCTAGTATATTCTAGGCAATGCTCTCTCTCTCTCTCTCTCTCTCTCTCTCTCTCTCTCTCTCTTTTCAATTGTTTTCATTAAAAATAAGTGATTGCAAAATATTTGTTTGAAATCTTTACACTATATCGATTTATCATAACAAAATTACTGAGAGAAGTTTTCCACCTCAAGTTTCATTCAAACACAAATGTTTATGGTCGATCGAATAAGGAAAGCTTTGACTTATTTTCTACATGGGCTACATGGATGGCTTTGTGTTTCTTGGTTGGTGATATATTGATTTCATTTAACATATTGATTACAATAATACATCCTGCATTATTTGTTTCCACATTAGAAATGTTCAATTCAATGTGGGTCATCAAAAAAAAAAAAAAAAAAAGGAAAGAAAGAAAGAAAAGATGTGTGAGAGATGCAGAAAGACGAAGGGCAACTGAATTAGAGAAAACCAGAGCAAAACAAATGAAACACACAAAGGGGTAGAGAGTAAGATTGCTACACACAGCTACAGACGAGGGTTAGGGTGTCCCAAGGAGAGAATAATTGACTTTGAAACAATACACTGAATCAGCTTTCACAGTTTGTGAATATTCAGGAGCCAAATGATAATCCTCATGACAAAAATGGCACAGGATATGTAGACAAATGTCTTGTGTGAACAGTTGTGAAATACAAACAGAAACAGCAGAGCAAACAAACAGGATGCTGAAGAAGCAAAGGGAATATGTACAAGAAGAAGAAGAAGAAAAGGAAATGAAAGACAAAAAAAAAAAAACAAAACAAAAAAAAACTTGGAACAATTCTGTTAAAGGATTAACAATGAAGACCAATTTCAATAACTTTTCAGAACAAGCTGTCTTGTCTGTTATACACCCATACAATGCAAGGAGTCTCTTCAAGAATGTTTGCTTATACATCAAAACCTAACCCTTTCGTTACTGTATTTCTGTTGAGATGCTCTGTGTTTCTTTCAATTACTTTAAATATAACAAAGAATTTAGTAAAATAACTTGGTTATCGTTCAGCTAGTGTTAGGAACATAAATTGTGACTAAGGTTTGGAGGAAGATTTTAATTCAAAACTTTTGAAAACAAGACATTTGTATTACATAGCCAGAGGTGGTATCGAAAGGGTTAAAGCTGGCCTTCTGAATTGAGATCTCCAGGTTGCTTTGAGGGGAAGGTAGTAAAACAGGCTGAACTTCATTCTCCTCTACCAAATATTCTTTGGTACTTCAATGCTGCATTTAACAAAATGTGCTGGCTTTTGTTTCTCTGGGTTGCAAAGAAAACTCAGCCTCGGGCCTTACTCCTACATCACACAAGTTTCATACAAACATGACAATACTAGCAGAAAAGCTCTGAGAGAATGGTGCTTCTGTAAATTATAATAAACTACCATAATAGCATCCATTTGTTATGATTGACTGAAAAACAAAACAATAGAAAAAAAGTTTAACTTACTTTTGGTAATGATGTTGGCCTTTCTCCAGTATATGGTAAGTCATCAGAATCAGACCCATAGGAGGTGGTCTCGTTTAACGAGACCAAAGGGCTTACTTTAGTTTTATGTATGGAGTTGTGGTTCTCAGGGGCCTTCAGCAAGATACTCACAGCCCGTAATCCATTGACAATGT
>NC_142929.1:193193241-193195741 GCF_046866305.1 Octopus bimaculoides | reverse complement strand
CACACATATATATATACATATTATATACATATATTATACATGTATATAATACAGGTAGTGATTGAGCTATAATAACAAGGTCACCAGCATAGAAGAGCTCCCAGGGGCATCCTGTCTTGAATTCCTCTGTTATTGTCTGGAGGACTATGATGAACAAGATGGGACTGAAGACTGATCCTTGGTGAACCCCTACTTGTACCATGAATTCTTCACTATACTCATTGCCAACCCTCACCTTATTGAGAGCATCCCTGTACAGGGGATGGGGGTGGTGTGTGGTGTGGTGAGTTCTCGGGCAGTTATATATATATACACACACACACACACACACATATATATATGTATGTATGTATATGTAGGGAACACAAAAAGACCAGTAGCAGGCTTGTATAGCTCTCACCAACCACTTGTTTATGCTTAGCTTCCGTATTGACCATCAGATAAGGGATCAGGGGACCCTGTCAAAGGCTTTCTCCATGTCAACAAAAGTCAAAGGCTCGTATATAAATATATACATATGTGGGTGGGTTTGGTAAATGGAAACTGAAAGAAACCCATTGTATATATATATATATATATATATATATATATATATATATATATATATATATATATGTATGTATATAAATCTGTGTGTGTGTGTCTGTCTGTGTTTGTACCCCTATCACCATTTGATAACCGGTGTTGGTGTGTTTATGTCCCTGTAACCCAGTGGTTCACCAAAAAAACCTGATAGAATAAGTATCAGGCTTAAAAAAAAAGTTCTGGAGTCAATTCATTCAATTAAAAATTCAAGGCGGTGCCCCAGCATGGCCGCTGTCTAACGACTGAAACAATATATATACATACACACAAACACAATATAGCAGTTTTAGGGCTGCAGCCAACATAAAATAGGAGCTTTTATACATATAATTTATAATATATATATATATTATATACATCATCATCATCATTTAACATCTGCTTTCCATGCTAGCAAGGGTTAAATGATAATTGATATATATATTACACATACACACACACAGGTGTGTGCTTAGCAGTGAAATCATAATTGCTGTTGCGTCTAAATATCTCCCCCCTCCACCCAACCGTCTCCAAGTTAACCAATGTGATTGAATACAATGGCAACTGTTGTCCAACAACAGAGAGTAATTAACCCTTTAACACTGAAACCAGCCCCAATGTCTGGCCTGACAATATTCTACCTGTTTTATGTGCAAACCAGCTAGATTCTGCTTGTCACACTTACCCTACAATGCCAAGTTTTAAGCAAACAATCACGTCATCGAAGTTTCAAAGCTCCAAGATGATGCCAGATTAATTCAAAAACGATGTGAAGCAATAAGCATCAGAATGGACAGAGTAATGTGAATGCTGAAGGGTCAATGCAAAGAAGGGGACATTCCAGTTGAGATCCCTAAGGGGTAATTGCAGGGAAAATATATTTTGAGGGAAAAGATTGATTAATCTATTTAATGAGGGTCATGAGCGTGGCCGTTGCCAGTACCGCCTGACTGGCTCCCGTAGGATTTTCGAGCGAGATCGTTGCCAGTGCCCCTAGACTGGCTTGTGCGGGTGGCACATAAAAGACACCATTTCAAGCGTGGCCGTTGCCAGTACTGCCTGACTGGCTCCCGTAGGATTTTCGAGCGAGATCGTTGCCAGTGCCCCTGGACTGGCTTGTGCGGGTGGCACATAAAAGACACCATTTCGAGCGTGGCCGTTTTCGTGCGGGTGACACGTAAAAGCACCCACTACACTCTCTGAGTGGTTGGCGTTAGGAAGGGCATCCAGCTGTAGAAACTCTGCCAAATCAGACTGGAGCCTGGTGTTGCCATCCGGTTTCACCAGTCCTCAGTCAAATCGTCCAACCCATGCTAGCATGGAAAGCGGACGTTAAACGATGATGATGATGATGATGATGATGATTGGACAGCAGTAAAAAGAACCAGAGTTCTGGAAGAAAATGATTGAATGACTTTGGTTTGGTTGTCTCTCCCAAACCACTACTGCCACCACCAATACTATCACCGTTACTACAACATGGGCCCGCCACCACCACCACTACTACTGCTGTGGTTGTTTTCTGAATCTGGAGAGAAATATAAAGCAAACAAATTGTTTCTGTAATGTTGGGGGTTGGGTGAAAGGAGGGAGGCTGTCAATGGTGACCATTGTTAACAGGACAGTGGTGCTGTGTCCTTTATCAATGGCCCAGGCTGTGGAAAAGAACTTTCTAGTGACTATTATAGCTGAAACAATAAAGGAGAAGAAGAAGAAGGCAGACAAGATGACCTGTTAGGAGGGGAGGGTCAGTGGAGGGCTGGAGAGAAACAGCAAACAAGGGACATTCTGGAAGTGTTCAGGGTTGGTTGGTGTGTAAGTGTTGAGGAATGAAGGTTTCACTAATCTACAGACACACTTTCAGTGAGGAGGAGGAGGAGGGGAGATGAGGGAGAGAAAACTTATCCTCTATAATGATGTCTAAGGAGGGAAA
>NC_142929.1:193153241-193188241 GCF_046866305.1 Octopus bimaculoides | reverse complement strand
GTACATCCATGATGCCCATACATCTTTTATGCCATCAAATATGAAAGATGAATAGATACAGACACCCTTGATCCAGCAGAATGTCCAGGATGCTATAAAGGGGACAGCACCAGTACCTGGTTCCCCTGGACTGGCTCATGTACGGGCGACACATGAAATCTTTTTTTTTTTTTTTTTTTGTGCGGGTGGCACATGAAATGCACCATTTTGAGCGTGGTCGTTGCCAGTACCGCCTGACTGGCCTTCGTGCGGGTGACACGTAAAAGCACCCACTACACTCTCTGAGTGGTTGGCGTTAGGAAGGGCATCCAGCTGTAGAAACTCTGCCAAATCAGATTGGAGCCTGGTGTAGCTATCTGGTTTCACCAGTCCTCAGTCAAATCGTCCAACCCATGCTAGCATGGAAAGCGAACGTTAAACGACAACGACGATGGAACTGAGTAATAATCCAGCAGCTGGAAAGAGGTTGGTAGAGAACATTGCTCAAGGAGCATAGACTTCTGAACCTGTCAGGAGTTGGCCCTGTTTCTTGCTCCCAGCCTTCTTTACGTCAATGACGTTTTTGCTGTCAAATGACAATCGTTTTCATCGTTTGACATCAATGTCCACAGAAGTAGAGTCTGTCTGTTACATGTGGTTTGATGTGGAGAAAGATTATGAAAGAGTGAAGGATGGACGATCAGTGTTTGGGTAGAAGTGACTGTAAGAACACGATGTACAGAAGGAGGAATTTCAGGTGGGGTGGGCGGGTGGCTAACGGAACTGCAGCAGACACCAGTTGATAGAATGTGGGTGAAAAGCTTTACAAGTAACTTCCGTCTCGAAGACCAGTTCTAACAACAGATGACATCACCTTTCATTGCAACACTGCACACACACACGCACTCTGATGTCATCAACTTAAAACCCCTTCATGACAAACTTGCTCTTTAACAGAGAACTTGAAAACATTTGTCAATGGGGAGAGTGTAACCTAGAATTCTTCTTCTTCCTCCTCCTCTTCATCATTGTTTTTTAACATCCACTTTTCTATACTGGCATGGGTTGAACAAGATTTATTGAGGCAGATTTTCTATAGCCAGATGCCCTTCCTGTTGCTAACCCTCACATGTTACCAAACAAAGGAATACATCCCACATGGCCAGATAGAAATAAATGACATTCATTTATAACAATCACACAATATCAAGTCAAAGAGACATAAATACAGATACACGAGAGTGTAGTAGGTGCTTTTTACATGCCACTGGCACGGGTGCCATTGACCTGTGCCATTAGCCACAATTACAATTTCACTCGGTTCAACAGATCTTCCCAAGCACAGCACATCACCCAATGATTGAAGTGTGCTTTTAATGGGCCAAGTCATGTGACACTGGCATCGGCCACGACTACTGATCTTACTTGGCTTGACGGGTTGATAGAATAAAATAACCAGCTGAGTACCGGAGTCCATGTAATTGACTTAGGGCCCCCTCCACCCCACCACCCCTGAAATTGCTGGCCTTGTGTCAAAATTTGAAACCAGTATTTTGGCATTTTGTTAAATGCAAAGAGAATGTTAGATCTAGCTTAACTACAAACATGATTCCATGTTCTTTCCGCACTTGTGAAATACCAGAATCATCTCCATTGCTATGCTTTATCTGAATAAAATAAGCAACAAACAGTAGAATCCGATGGAACAGTGCCAAAAACGGTTAGCTGAAGAATTGAATGGCTTCATTAAACAGATGGCCATTGTTGTGTTGAGATAGCAGTTAGACGAACTGCTTAAGATATATTACAAGAAAGAAGTTACAAACATGTATTATATCATTATATTATTATGAAATATCAAATCATGCAAAAAGACTGAGAAATATTACAAACAACTACTTGTACATAATTAGTCACGTTTGCACTTAAACTAGGATGGTAAAAACTGATATTACTACATTCAAACTAATTACTAAGATGTAGTAGTAGTAGTAGTAGTAGTAAATAGTGTTAAATGTTAGGGGACAAACTGAGAGAGAGAAATGGTCAGTTAATATAGTCATTAGCTACAAGTAACAACTTACTGCTAAGGATAACAGCTAAGCTGCCACAAATTGTTACAATGGCATTTCTGTTGAAATATTGTCATTTTTGTGATTTGGATGGAAATGGAGTAATGGCTTAATTGGCCAAGTTATTTTGGATATAATTACATCATCTTTCAAGGATCTGGAGTACTGTTGTAAGGAAGTTAGAGGCTAATATTCATGGCAGCTTGAGCGAGTGTTTCTACTACGATACAGCCCTAGGTTGGCCAAAAGCCTTGTGAGTGGATTCAGAAAACAGAAACTGTAAGGAGCCCATTGTTTACACATACACACACACACACACACACACACAAACAAACACACGCACGCACGCATGCACACACACAAAAATCAAAAGCAAATCAAGATCAAAATCAAAATGGAAACTGTAGTTGTGGCCAATGCCAGTTGCGCCTGACTGGCTCCTGTGCTGGTGGAACGTAATAAGCACCATTCAAGGTTGAGTCGATGCCAGGGCTGCCTGACTGGCTCCCCATGCTGGTGACATGTAAAAAGCACCATCTGAATGTGATTGATGCCAAGCCCCCACCACCCAACTGGCGCCTGTGACGCCTGACTGCTCCCATGCTGGTGACACGTAAAAAAGCACCCACTACACTCTCAGAGTGGTTGGCGTTAGGAAGGGCATCCAGCTGTAGAAACCTTGCCAGATTAGATTGGAGACTGGTGCAGCCTCCTGGCTTGCCAGTCCCCAGTCAAACCGTCCAACCCATGCCAGCATGATAAGCAGACATTAAATGATTATGATGAAGATGATGATAATGATGCATATATATATATAAATGATTAAGGTGGCTATTTGCAATTTACAACTGAAAGGCAAGAAGTATAGCCATCATTAAAGTGACGGAAGGTGCTAGTGAGCACCAGTCTTGCTAGAAATAAGAGTCAAAACAACTCTTAGCCACGTGAGACACTTTTCTAATGAGACTGACAAGGGAAACAAGCACCATTCTTACGGCAAGCAAGATGGAATCATATCAGCACTGATTTTAGATTTGATTAATCTTCACCAGTGACCCATTATTTTGTCACCAAGTGTTAAAGAACTTAACTCACCTTGTCAGTTTGATAGAGGACACCATGGGGAACATTGACCGATTCCAAAAACGGTGAAGTGAGAATTATAAATTTCTAGCAAAGCACCCCGGCATTGCCTGGGTGTTATGACCTACAGCCACATTGTATTATTTGTTCTTTTCTTATGGGCAGAATCGGCACACGAGGAGTACAAAGCAAACACCTCCTCTTTATAAACATGTTTTTCGGTCATTTTCTGATGAGCAATGCTGCAGTTTCTGTCTACCAAATTCAGCCACAAGCATGTAGTTGGCCTAGGGCTATAGTAGAAAACACTTGCTTAAGGTACCATGCAGGGGGACTGAATGTGGAACCATGTGGTTGGGAAGCAAACTTCTCAACCACGCAGTCATTCTTGCACCTAATGTGTGTGTGTTTACATTTGTTGTTAAATTGAGTATTGTGTCCCACTATGTCTCAAAGTTAGCAGTTCATCAAGCAAAGATCTATAAGATTAATGCCAGATTGAAATACGTACAGAGGTCAGTATAATCAATTAAATTTTTGAAGATGATACCCCAACATGGCGACAGTAAAATAATGTTTAAAGACTTAATGGCTTCAAATTTAAGGAAATGGATTACTAACCACAAGATAACGAGTTCAAAACTTCGTATTGAACTTCCACTCTATACAATAACAGTATATGTACATCTCAAACTACTTTACTTTCTTTTAAAATTATTGTGCAAAATATTGAGAAAAAATACATTTTTCACCACAGCAAAACACACACACACACGTACAGCTGCCTCCCTTAGCTAAAGATCTTAAAATTGTGCAACTCGACCTCATTTTTGAGGTTATTTTTGTCGTAAAAAAGAGTTGTGCAAAAAACATTCTTTATTTGGTTGCCAAAAGATTACTGAGTCTTTTGATATCTCAGTTTTCAAATCCATAAGGAACACACACACACATACACACTGTTTTATATATTAAGATTAGGGTGGCTATTTGCAATTTACAACCAATACACACACACACATACATACATACACGTGTGTGTGTGTGTGTATGTAGGGTGCTGGCAATGGCTGTGTGGATAAGAAGCTTATATCCCACCCCCATACTTTTGGGTTCAATCCCTCAGTGTGGAACCTCGAACAACTGTCTTCTACTATGTCTGCAGGCTGGCCAAAGCCTTGTGAGTGGATCTGGTGGTGTGTCTAAGGTGAGGCAGCTAAAGTGAACATCCAGACTTAAAAAGATCAAAGACCAAATGCTGAAACATGAGAGATAGAAATAAGCTTGAGACTCTAACAAGATGGAGTTGTATGAGAGGAAGGTTTAGAAAGCATTGAATTGTTGTGTTCTGAATACTGTACACCAGTGATTAAATGGGGTTTGCCATTCCATGTCTGACAGTAAAACATTTATGCAAGTCTTAAGTCTTCATCATTTCCTTACATTTTAGCATTTTTCTAAAAAAATATTGTCTCTTCCTAACACCCCAGCCTCTCATGCCAAGAATAAAATGAAGACATTAAGAGCAGGACAATGGATAACTGACCAAATGGAGGAATCTTAGACCAATGGCTTGAAGGTTATTGCAGCCAAGCCACGAGTCTACAACTCCTCCTCCACTTTGTTGGTTATCCAATATTTGGCTGCTGATATCTTCACCGTGCCTCTGGCATGCGAGGCTAAGCGATTGCTAGCGCTCGCCTAAGGTGCCACCCGAATCTACAGAGCAAAGGAGCAACTTACTCTCCTTTTTATGGTCTGCCACTGATGTGCTGCACTGCAATGTAATTAGTAAACCACAGTTAATGAGTACAATTAGTACAATAGGCTTCAGCAGGACCTCCAACTACTGGAATTTCACTGACAAGGCACTGGTCCACCAAAGATTGCAGTGGGAGGCAACAGCTGTAGAAGGAGCTGCAGGCTGGAGTTGAACCAAGAACTGTGAGGAGCTGGAAATAAAACTTCTTTGTTTCAGTTAAACCTGTGCCAACTCCATTAAAGAAGTTACCCCCCCCCCCCCCCCCGTAATCCCACCTCCAATTTAAATCGTTTCTTATTGATGTCCCTACAACTAGAGGACAATAACGAAGTTCCGCAAGGAGGAGGTGGGTGGGGTGGGGGAGGAGACTGTTGACCAATAAATGGCTGTCCTTTAATCAGTGACGCATGTCAGACTATTTTCATTTAATTAATGTTTCAGTAATTGTGTGTTGACGAACAGACAAAAACGGTTTGTGACTGTCATCCAGTGCCTGTAGTTTTTAACAGGATTTGTCACTTGACATCAATTCAAGTTGCCTTGAAGGTCTAGTGGACATATTAATCAATGATGACGTCAAAAGACTGGCAAGCAAACAATTACTTGAGGAAGAAACTGAAGACTGCGGAGGTCAAGCAACGTTTAAAAGTTTCTACCTCCACAGTCTGTCATTAAGATATGACTGTCATTGCAGACGACATGGTCAACGGGCAAGAGAGAAAAGTCTGCAGTTATTATTTAAGATAAATGAAAGAGAAAAAAAATTCCATGTGCTAAGAAGTTTGATTTCCAACCGCATGATTCCAGGTTCAGTCCCACTGTGTGGCACTTTGGGTAAGTGTCTTCTACTATATCCTTGGGCCGACCAAAGTCTTGTCAGTGGATTTGGTAGAAGGAAACTGGAAGAAGCCTACCATATACATATATATGTCTGTGAGCACGGCGAGCTGGCAGAGTGGTTAGCACATCGGGCGAAATGCTTAGCGGTATTTCGTCTGTCGTTACGTTCCGAGTTCAAATTTCGTCGAGGTCAACTTTGTCTGTCATCCTTTTGGGGTCGATTAAATAAGTACCAGTTACACACTGGGGTCAACTTAATCCCTTTGTTTGTCCCCTCTATGTTTAGCCCCCTGTAGGCAATAAAGAAATATATATATGTCTTTGAGTCTATCCTCCAACCACCACTGCTTGACAACTGGTGTTGGTGTGTTTATATCCCTATCATTTAGCACTTTGGCAAAAAGTGACTAATAGAATAAGCTGGGGTTGACTCATTTGATTAAAAGTTTTCAGGGTGGTACCCCAGCATGGTCACAGTCTAATGACTGAACCAAGTAAAAGATTACATTTGACAGAATAATCTGAATGCTAATGGTCAGTATCACTTCTACCATTCCACCCATTGATGCCAGCCTCTTCAACCCCAGGATGTAGTCTTCTATAACATTGCAGAGCAAACACTGTCCTAATTTCAATGAACCATCTTTGTGTCCAATGACCATACAGGGCCACACCCTCTGCTCTCTGCATTTCTACTGCTAGCAACTATTAAATAATCAACAGAAACATTGGACCTGACCTGACCACCTTTTGCTTAGGTTGGACCGCACAGATGCAGAGTGGCCAATACTGATGGCCTACGAAAAGCTCCTTTCGAGTGTCGGACCACATGGAGGTAAGGACCAAGACTTTTGGCATTATGTTGTGCTTGAGAAGAAGAAGACCCAGCAAGTCATGTAAAATCACAGTTGTGGCACATATTGGTGTCACGCAAATGGCACCTGTGCCGGTGGTATGTAAAAGCATACATTACTTGGAGTGGTTGGCATTAAGAAGGGCATCCAGCTGTAGAAACCATACCAAATCAGACTGGAGTTTGGTTGGTGCAGCCTTCCAGCTTGCCAGCCCTGGTCAAACTGTCCAACCCATGCCAGCATGGACAATGGACGCTAAATGATGATGAAGAAATAGTTGTACCTTAGAGTGAAACAGTTCTTTTATAAGGCGGAACTAACAAAGATGATGGAATAATAATGCTGAAGCAGACAATAGAAGTTGAATGATGAATGCAGAAGGAGCAATGGTACCATCTGCAGGATGTGTGAGTCCACAAATTGATATTTGGTTAAATCCAAACGGTAGATTCACATTGAATAGAAGATGGATGGGTGGGGGTGGGGTAAAAATGATATGATTGATGAATCACTTCAAAAAAAAAAAGTCAATAGGTGTAGGCGTGGTTGTGTGGTTAGAAGCTTGCTTCCCAACCACATGGTTCTGGGTTCAGTCTCACTGCATGGCAACTTGAGCAAGTGTCTTCTACTATATCCTTAGGTCGACCAAAGATCTGGTAAACATAACTGAAAAGTTATGTGTGTGTGTGTTATATATATATATATATATATATATATAATAATAATAATAAGGATAGAAAATTTTAAGAAATTTTCTACCGGTGGCCAGCATGTGTAATAAAGTCAATAGACAACATATTTTTCATATAAAACAGTGTACGTGTTTTTACACAAAAGAGCATGTGCATTCTCCATTGCTGCATGAACATGCAATAATCTTAACGTCCTTAACTGAAGAAGCATGGATGGCAAATTGATTTATTTGCACATTGATGCAGAAACTTGAGTCTAGGGGTAACAATGGAAATGTTTTTATTTTTCATTCCTTTCAAAGGCCTGAAATTTGGTGGGGATGGGGGGAACTAGTAAATTAGATTGACTCCAGTACGCAACTGGTACTTAATTTATTGACCCTGAAAGGACAAAAGGCAAAGTTGACCTTGGTGGAATTTGAACCCAGACCGTAGTGGCAGACGAAATACTGTTAAACATTTCATCTAGTGTGCTAACAATTCTGCCAGCTCATCACAATAATAATAATAATAATAATAATCCTTTCTACTGAAGGCACCAGGACTGAAATTTTTGGGGAGGAGACCATTCGATTAGATTGACCTCAGTATACAACTGGTACTTAATTTACTGACCCCGAAATGATGAAAGGCAAAGTCGACCTTGGCAGAATTTGAACTCAGAACAAAATGCCGCTAAGTATTTCTGCCAGGTTACTGCCTTTAATACCAAATGTTGTAGTTAAACATGGTGGCCGAATCCTAGGAAACCCCCAAAATATCAGAATAACAAAAAATTGCTATCATGGGTCCAGCCCATATCCTAAGAAAAAAACAATCCACTTGAGAACATCTGACTTAAAAAAAACAAAGAAAAAACTCTTTCAAAATTGCAAATATTACACCAAACTTAACGGAATTTTGATTTTCCCATATTTGGTATCCTTTCCTTGAAATAAAATTGCTGTTACTTGAGGTCTCTGGGTGAGACATGGAACAGATTGAATAAAACAAAGCAATAGGAACAGAAATAATAATAATGGTGCATTTGGCATAGCACCGAAAATGCTACCTAAAAGATTGAAAGAGATTAGAATAGAAACCTGCAGAAAAATGTGATTCTATATTCTGCAAGAATCCAAAGAAAAATTCTTGAGATTTAAGAAGACTTGTTGTCAACAAACCTGCTAATTAAATTAGCATGCTAATTTAATTAGCAGGTAATTAGAATGTTGTAGTAATAATAATGATGAAGGTTTCAAATTCTGGCACAAGGCCAGCATGTTTGGGGGAGGGGTTAAGTCGATTACATCGACCCCAGTGTTCAACTGGTATTTATAACTGGATTCCACATTCTTTCATGACATCTAAAATTGTGGAGTCAGATCAGCAGACCGCATCTGGTCATGTAGTTAGTTCTAAACAAGTCTTGCGATAACAAGCTCCATTTTTGGTGCACAGAGGCATTTGCTGAAATTTCAATCATTACAAGAACGTATGAAATTGGAATGTGTGATATCCAAACCTTTCAAGTTGCTATTCTGATAATCTAAACAAAGGTTTCTAGAGATTTCTCATTTGGTTAAATTCTGTTTCAGTGAAGTATATTTCTAGAATTTCTCACAATTTGAACAATTTAAGGTTTTATGCCAAACCTTCAGTTACCAGAATTGATTCCCCCACCCCACCACCACCACTAAATTAAGACACTAGAAATCCTAAAAGATTACACAAATGTTATCATGATTATTGTCTTAACATCCACTTCTCCATGTTTCAATGGGTCAAACAAAATTTGCTGTGATTGATTTTTACAGCTGGATACCTTTCCTGTTGCTAACCCTCACCTGCTTCCAACCAAGGTAATATTTCCCCTCGTGAGCCAGACATGTTTATGCTGGATAATGAAAAAGATTGTCACTGTTTGTGTGACAGTGACAATCACTTTAATACTATCATGTGGATGTCAAGATGAGGAGAAACAAACATAAACACACACTGACACACATACACACAGACACAAACACACACACACACACACACACACACAGAGACAATCAAAGTTGAAAAATAAAATTTAGTCAAACGGCTGAATTGAGAGATTAGCTGATTGTTTTTGTTTGTTTGCTTCAAGAGAGATCTTTATTGTCTTTTGAATATAGAAGGAAGTTATTATTTCCTGCTAGAAATCTTCAACACACAGGTTCCAACACAAGATGGCAGAAAAGAAAAGAAAAGAAAAGGAAAGAAAGAAAGAAAGAAAGAAAACGAGTTGAGGTTTGATGTACTCTAGTCTGCAGAATGCGATGGTTTTACTAAGCTCCACTCTCATCATCATCATCATCATCAGAATATTTAATTTAGAGACGAGTGATGAGTTCCAACCGTATTCCGTCCTGTATCTTAGCTCCCCCATTTATTTAGCACAAGTGTAGAACTGTGGCCGGAAGTGAGGTCAGAGAAATAATTTGGTAATTAAAGTTAGATTGTATTATCTATTTGCTGTTTAGGGTGAGTCATTTTATTCTCACAAACCAAACAGGAACAGCAATAGCAACAGAGGGGAGGGGAGTGTGTGTGTGTGTGTGTGAGAGAGAGAGAGAGAGAGAGAGAGAGAGAGAGAGAGAGAGAGAGAGAGAGAGAGATGAACAGGCAAAACAATATGCAAAAAAAGAAAAAAAATGCTGTTTGGGAAAAAAATGTAGTTTTAGGGGATGTTTTGAGACAGATTATAAATATCTGCTTATTTTCTGCTAGAATATTAACATACCCGAGAAACTGAAGAAATATTTGAAAGAAAAGAAGCCCACCTGATGCGACAGGTGAAAAATATTCACTTAAAAATGCACCAATGAACCAACTTATCTGTAGTGTTTCTATGTTTATGATGATGATGATGGTGATGACACGGTTATGTTTATGATGACGACATGATCATGTTTATGATGATGGTGATGATGTTCACACAATTGAGAAACCAACTTTGTATGTCTCAAAGACTTGGTGACAACCTAACAGAACCAATTTCTCAGATTTAATAACAATAACACAACAATTATTCCCAGATCAACTGCTTCATTCTGACCAATCCTTCAACACAGGAATTATTTATGTTTAGCCCCAAGTCAACTCTGGTTGAGCAAGCCTATGATCAAAGACAATCCAGATGTGACTGTTTCAAATTTGTCCAGAATTACATTTTCTGATATTTTCTTCCCGCTTTCAGCCCTTTTGATGCCAATCCATCAAGAAATGCCCCTGAATCTATGATACAAGCTGCTGGTTTTAAAACAAGCCATTAAAATTTTACGTTAATTCTGTTCCAAACATCAGCTTCAGAATGGTAAACTTATTTTACTAAATTCTTAGTTATTTCCAAAATTAATTGAAACAAAGGCAGTGCATTTCATGAAAGGGTTAATTTGGCTATTATTTCTAGCAGGTTATTGGACCACATCGAGGTTCTTTAATTGGCTTTTTGGCATGAAGATAAAAAAAAAAAACAAAAAAAAAATGCTATGACAGACTGTTCAATCCCTGGTGAGTTACTGAAGATGGTGAATAAAAGTTATTACAATAAAATGACCCTTTAAGAGAATCAACCAACTGGAATGGCTGATGACCGTTTCCAACCAGGCAGAACAACAAACTTGACCACCAGAAAAACAAGGCCTCACCAGTACTTTAATGAATCAAAAATCAGATCCGCTTGCAGAAAAAATTACAGATACGTCGGATTCCAAAACACACAGTTACAAGCGAAAGCCCTGCACACGACGGCAAGAGAATCACAGAAACTGTAAACCAAATCCCTTTTCTTTTACTATCTTCATTTCTCCCTTGTTTTTCTCCCTCTTAACTCAGAATGACTGAAGCTTTGATGATATTCATTTCTTGTTGACCACTACTAACACTATTGGATTTTGTACATTTAAACAAGATGATCCACATTTTTTATATGTGGATCATCTGTTATGAACATTTAAACTTGTCAACATTGAAACTTTTAAACATGGTTTTCTAATTCATAATTCTAAATTTTTTACCATTGATAAACAAAGGATATTGTTGGCCAATGACAGCACCGCCTGACTGGCACCTGTGCCAGTGGAACGTTAAACGCACCATCCG
The DNA here is from genome assembly GCF_046866305.1 of Octopus bimaculoides. NCBI lineage: Eukaryota > Metazoa > Mollusca > Cephalopoda > Octopoda > Octopodidae > Octopus > Octopus bimaculoides. The sequence continues at coordinate 193,176,852 of NC_142929.1, read as the reverse complement.
CACCATCCGAGTGAGATTGTTGCCAGGGCCGCTGACTGGCTCCCGTGCCGGTGGCACATAAAAAGAACCATTCGAGCGTGATCATTACCAGCATTGCCTTACTGGCACTTGTGCCAGTGGCATGTGAAAAACAACATTCGAGAGAGGTCGTTGCCAGTACCCTGTGCAGGTGGCACATAAAAAACACCATTTGTGCGTGGCTGTCACCAGTACCGCCTGACTGGCCCTCATGCCAGTGGCACGTAAAAGCGCCCACTACACTCTCAGAATAGCTGACATTAGGAAGGGCATCCAGCTGTAGAAACTCTGCCAGATAAGATTGGAGCCTTATATTTATATACACACACACATATATATATATATATACATCATCATCATCATCATCATCGTTTAACGTCCGCTTTCCATGCTAGCATGGGTTGGACGATTTGACTGAGGACTGGTGAAACCGGATGGCAACACCAGGCTCCAGTCTGATTTGGCAGAGTTTCTACAGCTGGATGCCCTTCCTAACGCCAACCACTCAGAGAGTGTAGTGGGTGCTTTTACGTGTCACCAGCACGAAAACGGCCACGCTCGAAATGGTGTCTTTTATGTGCCACCCGCACAAGCCAGTCCAGGGGCACTGGCAACGATCTCGCTCGAAAATCCTACAGGAGCCAGTCAGGTGGTACTGGCAACGGCCACGCTCAAAATGGTGCATCTCATGTGCCACCCGCACAAGAACCAGTCCAGGGGCACTGGTAACGATCTTACTTGGCTTGCCGGGTCTTCTCACGCACAGCACATTTCCAAAGGTCTCGGTCAGTAGTCATTGCCTCGGTGAGGCCCAATGTACGAAGGTCTTGCCTCACCACCTCAGCCCAGGTCTTCCTGGGCCTACCTCTTCCACGGGTTCCCTCAACTGTTAGGGTGTGGCACTTTTTCACGCAGCTATTCTCCTCCATTCTCACCACATGTCCATACCAGCGCAATCGTCATAACAATATATTATAAATTAACTACCAACAAAAATAATTGGTAAGCTAACTTAAAAAATCATCACCAAAATAGCAGAAAAAAACGACAGTGAAGATATGCAGACTCTTCAAGAATCGATCCTTTTGGTAATATTATTAATAATAATAAAGGAGTTACGACGCAAAAACGTATAAATTCAAAAGAACATATTTATCTTCTTCAATATATATTTCAGTATAAAGAATTCATTAAGATGCTTAAATCAAAATTTCTTTACACATCATTCAGGAACAGATATAACATCAGAAAAAATACACTCCGTTTAAAAACACAAACCGTTCATGGCGAAAAAATTTCACAACAGGCTTCTTTCAGTTTCCATCTACTAAATCCACTCACAAGGCTTTGGTTGGTCCGAGGCTGTAGTAGATGTGGCACTTGCCCAAGGTGCCATGCAGTGGGACTGAACCTGGGACCATGTGGTTAGGAAGCAAGCTTCTTTCTACACAGACATGCCTTATTATGAACCTTCGTTTTATACTTGGTAGTATAAAACGGTTGTAAAATGAAATGCTGTGTCTCTACCAGCACTTTATATATTACACACACACACACACACACATGCACGAACCAATAACCTTTGACCTGCAATTACTGATTGACACATATGTTAAAGAATACAGATAGTGCCAGAGCAGATTTACATATATGGAAAGTCTTGTTGGAAGAGGAGGAGGAGGAGGAGGAGGAGGAGATGAAGAATAACAAGAAGCAACTTGTGTGTTGAATGGGTAATTAAAAAGGAATAATGGTGAAGAGAGGAAGAATGTGGAAGAAGCGAGTATCGTCAGAGCACAAGATTCCGACTACAATCTCGATATTGTTCTGTGGAAACAAGAAACTGAGGAACATTGCTTTCCAGAAATGAAAGGCCGCCTTCTTATGTACGGGTTTCCTCAAACTAATCGTCTTCACACACACACATTATACATGTCTCACTACTGCACATATGTGTGTGTGTTGGGTGTTTGTGTGTGTGTGTATATATAGATATGTATATATATATATATATATATATATATATATATATATATATGTATGTATGTACGTATGTATGTATGTATGTATATACAAACGCACATATCTTTATATATATTATATACATACATATACACACATGCACATACACATATCTATATATATATATATATACATACACATACAGACTCCACCTACTGTGTATATACACCATACACATTCGTGCACACATTATAGATTCCACATTGTAGACGTCATATACTGTATATACACACACACACACACGTCACACACAGCTTCCATTCCATCTAATGTATACACACACACACACACACACACACACACACACACACACACGCTCCACCTGCTGTATACACATATTACACACACGCTCATCTTACTGTATATACACACATACGTGCCATACACATTCACTGTATATACACACACACACACAGGTGGTGTGTCAGTAATCAGCTCCTGCAGTCCAACAATGTAGCCAGTCAGTTCGTCCAAGCCCTTCACAAGACATAATGTGGGCTTGTTCCAGTGCCACACAATATAACACGTGTTCTTGAAGAGATAGAAAGAACAGAGATCACTCCCTCATGTACCACCACCACCACCACTGCCACCACCACCACCACCACCACCATTGACTTCTTTCAGCAACCTCAACTGAGACCAGCACACATATTGAGCAGGGAGTATCTTATTAAATTACACACACACACACACACACACACACGTTATACATGTGTGTGTGTGTGCGTGGCTTAGTGGTTAGGATATTCAATTCAGAATCATAGGGTTGTGAGTTCAATTCCTGGTGGTGCATTGTGTCCTTGAGCAAGACACTTTATTTCATGTTGCTTCAATCCATTCAACTGGCAAAAATGAGTTGTACCTGTAATTCAAAGGGGCCAGTATTGTCACATTCTGTGACATGCAAAACTCCTTGAGAACTACGTTAAGGGTACGTGTGTATGTGGAGTATTCAGCCACTTGCATATTAGTTTCATGAGCAGGCTGTTCCATTGATCAGATCAACAAGAACCATCATAGTCGTAATTGACATCGTGCTAGTTTGTTGTATACACACACACAAACACACCTAAGTATGTATATTGTGTGCGTGCGTATATATATATGTATATATATATATACATATATACAGCTGTCCACAGATTCCTGAGCAGCTGTCATGATGCTGGTATTCTGGTATCCAGCGTGAATCGTCATGATACAGATAATCTTTCCCAATATTCAGATGGCTTCCAATCCTCTGCGTCAGCCAATTCTTTCTCAGCTACTTTAATCTCTTTGCTCTTCAATGCCATTGACCATTCACCAATACATCAAGCTGTTCCCCAAAAAGGAGACACACAAAAGCGTCAAAGTTATTCCTGTACATTAGCAGCAGCACCATCTGAAAACATTCATCCTCATGCCACAGTTACAGCATCTCTCTCTCTCTCTATATATATATATATATAATGTATTGCTTGATGGAGGCAATGACCGAGACCTTTGGCATTGAGTGTTGGGCCTCACGGAGACAAAGTGGCTGAGCTCCTTTCTAGTGTTGGGCCTCATGGGAGGCAATGACCGAGGCCTTTGGCATTATGTCAAGCTTAAGACCCATCAAGCCAAGCAAAATTGCAGTCATGGCAAATACCAGTGTCAGGCAAATGGCACTCATGCCAGTGGCACATAAAAGCACCCATTACACTTTCAGAGTGGTTGGAGTTAGGAAGGGCATCCAGCTGTAGAAACCATGCCAAACCAGACTGGAGTCTAGTACAGCCTTCCAGCTTGTCAGCCCTGGTCAAACCATCCAACCCATGCCAGCATGGACAATGGATGCTAAATGATGATGATTATGTAGAAAGGTTTAAACTCCAAGCTGTGTCCCCTTGAATCACATCTGTTTATTCCTGTATGCCAAATCCGTTTGTAGATTTTATATTTGTGTGAGGCATGCATAAGAGTTGAAAATACTAGAAAATATTTGTTCACATATATAGATGCATAGTCGTGTCTTACACTCATTACTTCATTGTCTAACCCCTTCTCTCCCTTTTCTATATCACTAGATATATCTTTTTCACCTCTGACCACCCAAAGGACTCCTGATTACTAATTCTATACAAACACTTCATCCAAATGTAGGTTTTGTATTATTTGATTCTATCTGAGAATTTCTAATTGAGGAGATCTTACATGTTTATCCTACATGTACAATTTGGTAATCCTTATTAATAAATGAAACATGTGTAATAGTGGATAAATTATACCAGAAAAATGTTCAAATCTCCTGTTTTGACATAAAACAATCAAAAGATTTAGGATAGCAGTATCTTATAGATTAATTACAGTTGTTTTAATAACTGGTGGGATTATTATGTCAATCAACTCTGCCACCAATATGGAGCAAGAATAAAATGAGAGTATTTTGTTTTTGCAGATGATTCCAATAGATTGAAACTGAACCTTTGTTAGCTTTCATTCATTTGTGAAGAGACAAAATTAGAAAACAGAAGAAAAATCTGGAGTAACTACTGAGTGGGAGGCACAAATGGTTCACTTTAGGGGGCACTCCTCACTCTTTCCCCATCATTGTATTCACATACTTCTTTCAGGACTTAGACTGTGGCCATGCTGGAGCAATGTCTTCAAGAATTTTAGTTGAGCGAATCAACCCCAGGACTTGTTTTGTTTTTTAAAGCCTAACACTTCTTCTGTTGATCTCTTTTGCTGAAAAACATTGGTTGTCAAGCAGTGCTCGAAGACAAATGCACACACACACACACACACGATGGGTTTTGTTTCAGTTCCCTTCAACCAAGCCCACCCAAAAGGCTTAAGTCGACCCAAGGTGACAGTAGAAGACATTTGCCCAAAGTGCCACAGTGGAACTGAATCTAGAGCCATGCTGTGGGGAAGCAAGCTTCTTACCACACAGCCACGCCTGCACCTATATATGGCAATTGAAGTACTTAAAAAGGTGAGAGTGTTTATACATGCTGTTGTTGTTATATTGGAAAGGTCACATGAACAGCTACGACAATTTTGTTGAATGATTTCGCCTAATGAAACATTTATGATGGAAGATAAACACTTGCGGAGTTGTAGCAATTTTGTGATTAAGTTATTAGGACACCCATAAAGATTATGCTCCAGAGAATATTTGCATTTGGTACTAACTGGCTGTCTCTCTCTCTCTCTCCCTCTCATGCACACACACACACACATTTATATACATATATATATGTATATACATATATATATATATATATATATATATATATATACATACCACATGGTTCCGGGTTCATTCCCACTGCGTGGCACCTTGGGCAAGTGTCTTCTACTATAGCCTGGGGCTGATCAAAGCCTTGTGAGTGGATTTGGTAGACAGAAACTGAAAGAAGCCCGTCGTATATATGTATGTATGTGTGTATATGTTTGTGTGTCTGTGTTTGTCCCCCCAGCATCGCTTGACAACCAATGGTGGTGTGTTTACATCCTTGTAACTTAGCAGTTCGGCAAAAAAGACTGATAGAATAAGTACTAGGCTTCCAAAGAATAAGTCCTAGGGTCGATTTGCTTGACTAAAAGGCGGTGCTCCAGCATGGCTGCAGTCAAATGACTGAAACAAGTAAAGAGAGAAAGAAAAAAAGAGTATATACATACACACACACACACACATATATATATATATATATATATATATAAACACACATACACACAGAGTGTGTACCTGAAAACTGTGACCACCACTGGTTACTAACCTGAATGCTGGAACTATAAAACTACAGATTTTTATCTGATAATCTGCCGTTATTCAAGAAATATTTTCACAAACAAAAAAACGCCTGTGATTATCATTAAACAAACACCAAGCAATGTCGGGTCTGCTGGTGTTGTTTATCCCAACTAAACAAACACATGCTGCAGTCATTAAATAGCCATCTTGTACAACTAGGCTCTTCAATGCTAACCACACAAATATATTTAAAAGACCTCCGCCCCCACCAAAACCCCTCTCCCTTCATGTCTTTAAAAAACTTTTAAAAAAAAAAACTGGAGGAAGTGAACACAGTTTAATTGTGAATATGTCAATGAGTTTTCGGGACGGTTAATAATACTTACAAATGAAATGTGTGCGGTTGTACTCTGAAAGATTTCATTCATCTTGGCTGAAAATGTGGCACGATGATGATATTAAAGAACTTAACAGAAGGTCTGTCTTGGAGTTCTTCACATGCCAATCTACAGTGAAGGGCAGTGTGTGTGTGTGTGTGTGTGTGTGTGTGTGTGCGTGTGTGTGTGTGTGTGTGTGTGTGCACTATACTAGAGTAAATGGATTTTTGTAGACATTTAAAACTAGTACTCTGTTGGTTATGACGATGAGTGCTCCAGTTGCGCCGATCAATGGAACAGCCTGCATGTTCTAACCTTCAGAATTTCAATACCACCATAGCAAAGTTGTAAAGCTTTCAACTGATTGTTAAGTTATTTTGAATAACAAACGCATGATGTACCAGCACCAATATAACAAACATCCACAGTTGGAATTAAAATAGACAAAAGCAAAAAATGAAACAAAGAAGAACCAAATTAAAATCTTTACCGAGATTTTGACATCACTGCTACTACTACTACAACCACCACCACCACTATTAATCCCCCCCTCCCCATATGAAACTACATAATGCCACATGTGTCTCTCGGTTTCCGTGTGTTGTAAGAGATAAAAACCAAGAGAGAAGATTCTGTGTACTTTTGTTTCGCTCGTCAAGTGGAAGAGACCAGAGAGACAACTGGTCATTGTGAATGAGTTCAATGGGAAATGGAAAAGAATTCAATTGGCATAATTACCTCATGAAACGTTGGAAAATTTTAGGACAATAAACATTTTAAAATTCTAATTACAAGAGCTTTCATGTGTGACGACAGGTGGTGCATCTTTCATGTGTGACGACAGGTGGTACATCTTTCATGTGTGACGACAGGTGGTGCATCGTTTATCTTTTACTAGCCTCAGTCACAGACTCAGGCAATGCTGGGGCAAGGCCTTCAATGATTTCAATCAAACAAATCGACACCAGTTCTGTTTCTTTTTGAAATCGGTTATGTCAGTAATTAAGTAAGAAAGACATATACGTACATATATATATATACATACATATACGTATATATGTACGTATATATATATATATATATATATATATATATATATATATATATATATATATATATATATACTAGCAGAAATACCCGGCGTTGCCCGGGTTAAAGAGAATAATGAAATCTAAAAACGCCGTCTAGACTACGCATCATCTTTATATATAGAGATGTATATACACACACGCACCCAAGCACACGTATATATATGTATATCAATATAAATATATGAAAGTCAATGAAGTTTCGTAAAAGAAGGTGATCATGTACATACTTTCTTGCTGTTGTGATTATAACACCTCATTGTAAACTATGTTCCTTGTTTTCCCTTGTGGAGCATATACAAATAGGTTTTTTGTTGCTGCTCACTCTTGAGCAGCCAACATACAGTTGTCCATGTGAGAAGCAGGGCTCTTCCAAGAGAAGACCAGCTACAGACAGTGTTTGACCCTGATATTTGTTTATGGACATGGCAAAAGTCACACGAAGGGGGAATTGTAGTCTTCTGAATGTAAAAGGAATGTCTGCTCCTGATGAAGTAAGAGGAATTCTTGGAATAAAGACATCATCCGCTTTTGCACATCCAGAAAGAATGGTAGCCTCGATAACGTGTGACATCATTTTCTAAATAATGCTCATCTGTTATGTTCGGGTTAAAATTTCATCAACATCAAAAATATATGAATTTTCATGGGAGTTATGGCCGTTATGCAAAGAATATAATTTCCAAATTTCATAAAGATCCATTCAGTACTTTTGACGTAGTTTTGGATAAGAAAACAAATGACTAATGTGTGTGTTTGTGTGCATGTGTATGTGTGTGTGATGGGTGTATATATGTATAGATATCTGTATGCATGTATATATGTATATATGTGTACATATTACATGTACATCTATATATATATATATATATACATCTACACATATGTATACATATACATGTATGTATAGATCTATATATATATACATATACATCTATATGTATACATATACAACTCTCTCTCTCTCTCTCTTTCTGAAAGTATCTGTCATTACAGTATCGAAATGGTGTACATATACATGTATATGTATACATATACATCTCTCTCTCTCTCTCTCTCTTTCTCTCTCTGTGAAAGTATCTGTCACTACAGTATCGAAATGTGATTGTTTCAGTTAGTGGAATAGTTTCATTTTTAAGGTGAAAGTATTTGACATGAGTGTTTTTGTTTCACTTTTGACACGGAATACTTAAATAGTGGAGGAGATATTATGTTGCCGTGTGCTCGAACTCTGCAAGAAGTTAATAATTTTTTTTGACTAAAACACAACTGGAACCCTAAGTAAGGCATGTGTAAAATTTGAATGAAATTGGTTGTGTAGTTCTCGAGTTTTAGGGATTCACACAGACAGACAGACAGACAGACAGGCAGACCGACAGACACACTTTCTCATTTTTATATATATAGATATATATATACATATATATATATACATATATATACATATATATGTACGTATATATATATATATATATACACACACATATATATACATATATACACATATATATACATATATATGTATGTATATATATATATATATATATACACATATATATACATATATATGTATGTATATATATATATATATATATATATATACACATATATATACATATATATGTATGTATATATATATATATATATATATATATATATATATGTGTGTATATATATATATATATATATATATATATATATATATACACACATATATATACATATATATATATATATATATACACATATATATACATATATATATATATATATATATATATATATACACATATATATAATTATATATACACACATATATATATATATACATATATATGTGTATATATATATATATGTATACATATATATATATGTATACATATATATATATGTATACATATATATATATACATATATATATATATATACATATATATATATGTTAATCTTAAAACCTATTAATTTCATAAATTATCTTGGAACTTCAAGTTCATGAATTAATCTTGAACTAATATATGTTTATATATATATATATAAACATATATATATATATGTTTATATACACACATATATATATATATATATATATATATATATATATATATATATACACATACATACATATATATACATACATACATATATTTATTTATGGGTTTCAGCCAAGTGGCTGTGGTCATGCTGGAGCACCACCGTGATTTTCTGTCTTTATGCTTTGCTCTCTTCATGTTCCTTGCATGGCTCTTCTCCTGCACCTGATATAGTCCAATCAAGAGTTTTGATGGCACATCTGGTGTATAAGAGAATTTGACATCGCTGCCCTAAACTGCGTCTCATTTCGAGCCATTGGTTCGTCTGGTATCGTGGAGTGGAAAGCGTCGAGTTTTGTCACGTACATACATATATATACATACATATATATACGTACATATGTATATCTATATGTACATACACATATATATATATGTAGAAGGTTGAAAAGGAACACACGAGTTGATATGTATATGGAAAATAAGACAAGGTAGAAAATGGTAATGAAAATACAAAACTAAGTTCTTGGAGTGCTCTGTCCTGGCTTCTGTTCAGAAAGAATTCTATTAAATTCCTTCTTTCCAAAAGAAATACTAAGTTCAAAACATCAAACACTGTATTCGATGGAATAAAAGATGACCAGCGATGTATAACACCATCTGATAGTCTGGTCGATACCTGATATATCATCATCATCATCATCATCATATAGATATGAAGGCTTGTGGCCGAGTGGTTAGGGTGTTGTATTCATGATCACCAGATCAAGCGATGTTGGAGGGGACAAACACAGACACACACACACATACGACAGACTTCTTTCAGTTTCCGTCTACCAAATCCACTAACAAGGCTTTGGTTGGACCGAGGCTATAGTAGAAGACACTTGCCCAAGGTGACACACAGTAGGACCGAACCTGGAACCATGTGGTTGGTGAGCAAGCTACTCACCACACAGCCACTCCTACGCCTATATAACAAAATTGTCAGTGTTTACCAAGTCTGGCTGTCCTTTCACTTTCACATTACTCTGTCAAATCTAATACTTCTTGATTCACATTGTTTTCAATTAATCTGGCATTATCCTGTAGCCTTGAGACTTTGATGAGGTAACTTAAGTTGTAGAACGATATTGTAGGGTTGGTTAGAGAGGCTAGATCTGGTCAGCTTGAATATAAAACAGGGAGAACATTTTGGTTGGATATGGGGTCTGGTTTAAATGCTAAAAGGTTTATCTTTCTCATTTGTAGCTGCTGCTGTTTAGCCCTAGGTTGTACATGATTGAGCAGATCAATAACCAGAATCACTCCAGTTTTGATTTTCCAGGTGTTGTATATCTACAATTTAAACAATGGTAAAGTAAGATGTGAGGGAGATTTGGCTGCTATTTCTATAGCAGGTGAAGTGATCAAATACAGATTACTTATCTAGATAATTTCATCCAAGGAGATCAAATATGGCAACCATTTCCAACAACAACAACACACATACATCATCATCTTTTAACATCTTTTAACATCTACTTTTTCATGCTTCCATGGGTTGGATGGAGTTTTTGAGGGAGATTTTTTCTGGCCAGATGCTCCTCCTATCATCAACCCTGTTTCCAATCAAAGCAATATTTCCCCATGACCAGACATGTTTTCATGGAAGATTGGAAACGAAGGTCACTGGTTGCATGATGGGGACATTTGTTTACAACTGTCACATAATGCCAAGGCAAAGAGACAGTAACACACACACACACACACACACACACATATGATGAGCTTCTTTCAGTTTCCATCTAACAAATTCACTTACAAGGCTTTGGTTGCCCCAGGGCCAAAGAAGAAGACACTTGCCACACATAATTTTCTCTAGAAGACCTAAAATTTTTTGTCCTTTACTATTTTGTGGACGAGAGGTACAAAGGGCCAGATTTAGAGACCAGACATAATGCTTGACCAATTAAGCAATGGTCAGGTACCTTACCAAGGTCTAACACCAAATGTGAACATCTTTTACTAGTAGCAGGACTTAAAAAGATATTCCTCAGTTGTAAACCAGGCCAGAACACTAAAACATTAAACAAGTACTCATTATAGAGTACAGGAGTACATATAACAAGGCAATAACAGGTACTCTATTTATGTGTTGATATAATCACAGGCCACATGGTTCCATTTTAGTAAGATAACAGAGTAACTCTGTTTAGTAAAGAGGAAGAGGAGAAGAAATAAGATAAAATAAAGAAAAGCAATAAATCTTTAAACAAATTTTCAACTTTTAGAACTTTTCTATCTGTGATGTTTTGAAAAAAAAAAACAATTTATACTCCCCAACCGATAACAGAAAATGAAACCTCTTTGCACTCAACTCTCTTTTACTCTCTGTTCTTTCACTCAGTCTTCTTTCATTTCCCTACTTTATTGTGTCTCATCCTGTTTTATTCTACTCTTTCGAATCTTATTTCTTCTCATTTTCCTCTTAACGAATGATGTTACCATCTTATCTTACTGAACTCTATATATAATAGAGGAGTACAGATAGGAAGTACACACGTAATGTTACAGCAAACAAATAACAGACACAACAGAGTTGAACGTAAAGATTATGTAACGACAATATATAGATATTTAATACATGATATATGTGTAACATACATGTAATGTAGGTGGAACACAGATATAGTATATATAACAGAAATGACTTTATGTGTGCCAAAGAAGAAACATAAAAAAAAAAGAAAAAAAAACTGCATGTGAACCTGAGTGGCACCAATGTGGTGGCCATGGTGATCCAAGACATGGTGATCCACAACTAACATTCATTTCAAAAATAAAACTAGTCTTCTTGCATCTGTTTTCCTCGTCATCCAGTACCGTATCACAGACATGGGGAATAAAACTAAATCATTCTGTGATGGATTTACATCTACAGAACTAAAATTTTTTTTTTAATGTTAACAAGGAATTTAAATTTGACTAAAACAGTTGCCACCTTACATCCTTCCAACACAGACATCCTCATCATCATCCTCATCATCGTTTAACGTCCGCTTTCCATGCTGGCATGGGTTGGACGGTTTGAGTGAGGACTGGCAAGCCAGGAGACAGCACCAGGCTCCAATCTGATCTGGCAAGGTTTCTACAGCTGGATGCCCTTCTTAACGCCAACCACTCCAAGAGTGTAGTGGGTGCTTTTTACCCACTACACTCTCGGAGTAGTTGGTGTTAGGAAGGGCATTCGAATCAGATTATTTGGAATCATTTTTGAGAACTACAAAACCAATAGCTTTTGATCTTGGTTTCAAATTTTGGCACAAGACCAACAATTTGGGAGGTGGGGGTGAGCCAATTACATTGACCCCCCCCCCCCCCCCCCCCCGGCTCAACTGGTTCTTATCGACCCCGTAAGGATGAAAGGTAAAGTTGGCCTCGGCTGAATTTAAACTCAGAACACAAAGACAGACAAAATGCCACAAAGTATTTTGTTTGGTGTGCTAACAATTCTTCCAGCTTACAACTTATTGTATTAATGACTCATATCATGACTAAAAGTATAGTTAGAACTCTTAGGCTGTCAGCAGCATGGTTTCGATTCCATTTCTAGATTCTATACCTGCCCCCAACTTTATAATATCTTGGAGCTAACCAAGAGAACTTGATAAATTATAATCCTAAAAGAGTCAAATCTAATTGTTCTTTTGAGACTTATTCAGACAAATTATGATTGAGAGATGTTTGATTAAACTAACAGTATCACTCACAAACACATAGTGTATGTGTTTTGTTTATACTCGTAAATGCTTTAACATCTACTTTTCCATGTTTGCATGGCTCAGCTGAAAATACACTGAGGCAAAGCATTTGTGAAACCAGATGCAGGTCTTGTTGCCATCTTCTACAGGTTTCCAAATGAGATGATATTCCCCTCAATGTACTGAAAAGTTAACAGCCTAGACATGTATTTTTATGCTGGGAACTGGAGACAAACAACACTATTTAAGGAGCTTTTTGTTTACAAAGATCACACAGCATGTGAAAATATGTCAGGAAGCCAAGATTTACGGACCAGTGAACACGAGGGAATCACACACACACACACACACACATTACAGCCAGGGCCAGAGTAGAATGCACTTGCGCAAGGTGCTGTGCAATAGATTTGAAAATGAAATCATGTGATCAGGAAGTGAACTTCTTAACCATGTAGCCATGTGTGCACCTATTATGTGATTATAAAGTTATTTGCTAAGAAATCTCGAGACCTCAAAAGCCACAATTACATCATCTCATGCACAGAAAATCTTGCTTAAGGCGGAGACGGAAATTAGAAACTGAGAGAAAAGAAGTCCGTGCAAAATAAAAGAAGAAAAAAAAAAGCAAAATAAAAACCTGTAGCTTACATCAGAAAAACTTCTTTGAACCCGTTTGTGGTGCCGTGCTTTACGCACCAACTTGTCTTGGCCTGATTTGGATGCCATTTTATCTGTTCGTGGTCGATTGAACACGATGTGTTGGCCTGATGGCTCTGTTGAATGGTTTGAGCGTAATTCAACCATGAAGATTAAGTTCACTTCACTGATGATTTAAATTGTCTTTTTTTATTTTATAAATATTTTTTTCTTTCTTAATTAGTGATGAGAAATAGATTTTGCTTTTTTTTCTTGTTTTTTTTCAAACTCGATTCATTAAAATCTATTTCCTATGAACATTTTGTTAAAGACTATCACTGAAGGAAACAGGAGGAGAAATCTGTTGGGTCTACACAACACTGAAATACAATGACAGAAACATGTCTAAGTAAAAGAGAAGAATTAAGAGCAACAAAATGAAATACAGCTTAACTAATACCCAACCACCATCATCATCATCATCATCATCATCATTCCAACTCTTTAAGTTCTGAGTTCAAATCCTATTATCATTATTATCATTATTATTATTATTATTATTATTATTATTATTATTATTATTATTATTATAATTATTATTATTATTATTATAATTAAGGTGGCAAGCTGGCAGAATCGTTAGCACATCGGGCGAAATGCTTTGTGGTATTTTGCCTGTCGCCACGTACCGAGTTCAAATTCCACTGAGGTCGACTTTGCCTTTCATCCTTTCGGGGTTGATAAAATAAGTACCAGTTGAGCGTTGGGGTCCGATAATAAACTTACCCCTCCTCCAAAACTGCTGGTCTTGTGCCAAAATTTGAAATCAATATTTAAGTTGGTGTTTGGAACAAAATGGAATTTGGATGAAAGGTTTTAATTTTGATCACATTAAAAGAAGTTTGGATCATGGACGTAAGGGTGGTCACAGTTGGATTTCTAAGAAAAGGATTAAAAGAAACATAACTACTTGAAATATCATGTTTGAATTTAACAAACAGGAAACTGTTGTGGTTTTATCCGAAAGAGATCAATATAGATTAAACATTGATCAATGTGGATTAAATATTGATCAACGTGGATTATACATTGATCTCAAATTTTGCTGTAGAGATTTTTTTATGTAAGCTAACTCTTGTTGATAGTGACCATCACTACTTACAGGAGAGACTCTATAGGGTCATTTGATCTGCTAAAAATAGCATCCAATATTCAATATTCATCTTTTAAACAAATGGGAGGACACATTGAATATTGAGATCCTATATTCAGTATGTCTGTGGAAGAGCATAGCTTAGTGGTTAGGGTGCTGGACTCACGATTGTAAGAGTGTGGTTTCAATTCCTGGACTGGGCAATGTATTGTGTTCTTGAGCAAAACACTTCATTTCACGTTGCTGCAGCCCAATCAACAGGTAAAAATGAGGAATCCTGCAATGGACCGGTGACCCGTCCAGAGAGAAACGGGGAAACTGGCCTTATGCTCCTTAATACAGACTAATCCTATACAGTATGTCTAATTATAAGATAGAGATGGTCATGGCTGGAGCATCTTAGATCAGAAGTTTGTTCAATCAAGTTTCACTTGAAATAACCACAATGAAATATTAGTTCAATGGTTAAAAAAAACAAACTTTAAACCTTTCAAAGTTTAAAATTTTTTTTATCATGTCAACAACATAATCCTTCCTGATAAGAACAAAATTTCTAAAATGGGGAGAAAAAATTCAGATGATTACTTTGGTACAGTTGTAAATCACCTGTCATGTCTACAAGAGATGTGGGTTCAAGTCCCAGGGCTAACCGTAAACTTTTTCTACCTAAGGTTTTCTTTTGAAACCCAATATTAAAAAGAGAGGTAAAAGGCTAATGATTTAGTTTGAAGGACCCAGCAACCCATGTCAAAGTTTGTAAGATCCCTGGGATTACTTTACAATGAATACACAGAAGGAGAACAGCAAAATTCTTTAAACAGGGAAGAAAATTAAAAACTCAAAACAAGACCAGCTGGAATTCATTTTGCCCTGAAATCTTAAGGCTGTAAATCTATAAAAGGGGAATATTGCTTTATACAGATTGTTCAACTAAAATATGTTTTACTGCTTATTTTTTTAGGGTTTTTATTATAAATACTATAGACGAGATTTTTTTTTGATTTTTCACAAATTAATAATTAGGTTAAAAAAAACAGTTTATATTTTTCTACTTCAAAGAAGTAGAGAAAACCTCTTTATCGAAATATCAGCAAGGATGATGTTCGAATATACCTAGAACTTATACACACACACACACACGTTTCTACCGGTCTGGGAGGAGGAATCACTAAAACCTCGTGCTCTCCAGATTCTCTTGGCATTTCCCTAAATTTATGTATTCTAATGGTCACTTCTGTACAGTAAGATAAGAGGGTAACAGTGTCAGGTAAAGGGGCGAGGGTGGAACAAAAGAAATTAAAATAAAGCAAAAAAGTAGAAGAGCAAAAAGGAGGAGGGGGAGGGTGGGTTAATTTTCTGTAATAGATTTATGGATTTAAAAGTTTTAAAGGTTCGTGGGTGGAAGAGATTAAGGATATAGAAAAAGGTTTATGGATACAAAAGCAGATAGACAGATGCCGGAGATACACCAACACATTATAGTCACTTCTCTGGAAATATGTTATAATAAATGACTTGGTGTCTTACAACTTCCTGTCCATCTTTTCATTTTATTATACTTACATGTACATACCATATATGTATATATATATATATATATATGTGTATATATATATATATATATATATATATATATATATATATATATACACACACACATATATATATATATATATATATATATATGCACACACACACGCATATACATATGTACGTACACCACACACACACACAAGCGTAGTTATAACGAAAGAGATTGAATATTAAAAAGGGAGTGTAGACAAATTCTTATATAATTCCGAGAATAAATGAAAGCATTATCTTTACTAGAGGCACTTAACAAATACACCAATACTACTACTACTACTACTACTAAATAATAATAATAAATAATAATAATAAATAATAATAATAATAATAATAATAATCCTTTCTACTATAAGCACAAGACCTGAATTTTTTTGGGGGAGGAATGGGTGGGGGTTTATTAGACAATTAGTTCAGCCTCAGAGCTCAATTAGTGCTTATTTAATCAATCCCCAAAGGAAGAAAGAGTGAAGTTGACCTTTGTGGAATTTGAACTCAGCACATGAACAAAATGCTACAATAATTATAATAATAATAATAACAACAACAACAATAATAATACTGATGATGATGATAACAATATTAGTAATAATGATTTCAAATTTTGGTACAAGGCCAGCAATTTTGGGGAGGGTAAGTTGATTACATCAATCCCCAGTGTTTAACTGGTACTTATTTTATTGACCCCGAAAGGATGAAAGGCAAAGTCGACCTCAGTGGAATTTGAACTCAGAACGTAAAGATGGACGAAATGCCGCTAAGCTTTTCGCCCAGCATGCTAACGATTCTGCCAGCTTAATGACAATAATAATAATGATAATAATAACGACAACAACAGACTAATGAAGTCCCTTGTCCTAAACTAGAAAACAGTAAAAAGCAAGTAAACATCGTTTTTACATTTAGAGTTTGGTGTTACCATCGAACAATTAATCCAGGCTTTAATTAACCAAATGAACTAACCCCCCCCCCCCACTAATATAGCTATCTTTTTGCCAAATTTAGAAATAATTCATTAAGAACAAGAGTTCATTACATTATTTACCTTATTTACATTTGACAGATATTTATCCTCATCTTGTTTAACACATTTCAGCTGATATACCCTCCAGCCTTCATCAGGTGTCTTGGGGGAAATTTCCAACCTGGGTTCTCATTCCTAAGTTCATTACCATAATTATTATTTCTAAGAGTAACCTTGCCTGTTGGAGAAAAGGTTTGGAGAGAACACTTGCTGTTGGTATTGAGATCTTGGATGGTGGGGGTTCCTCAATTACCCCTAGAGGTCCTCCTGTATGAGGAAGACAACATTCCCCTCTCATCCTTTTCCCCCTCCTTCTTTCTTTTATTCTATGCCAGGTGTACTTCTTTCCATATTTACTTAGTTTTCATCATTTCATTATATGTACCCCCCCTCCCCACCACCACTCTACACGTCTGTCTTTGTAGTATCTCTTCATCTTCTGCCCTTGTGGTAAATAAAAGCAATCACTATTATTATTAACGTTTAGAGTTTCCTTTAAGAATAATAAGTTGAGATTTCGTTGTTGAAAAACTTTAAAATCTTGGAGAAATTCTTTGAAATCTTGAAACAGACACCTCCCCCCCCCCCCCCCCCCCCCCGCCAACTAGCAGAAGGTATAAAACGATGCCACTTGCAGCGGTACGTAGATATAGTTTGGTACGGAAATGTTACAAGTCACTAAGAAACAAAAATAATAACAAGTTGAACTTACAACACTTGGTCACATTGGGTGCTGTGTGTGTTTGTGTGTTTGTTGCTGCATACATATGTGTGTGTGTGTGTGGGTATATATATCCTCGTTTGATGAAGAAAAATAAAGCTGATACACGCGGAGTGAGAGAGACAAACTTCCTGATCCTGTTTTGTTTGTGTTGCTAACACCAGTTGCGTGACGCAAGGCCTCCTGCGCCAATTAAATGTACAACATGGACAAGCATGAGTGTTTTCACCATCCTACCAACCTTCGCATACAACACTAGCAGCAGCAGCACCACCACCACCACCACCAACACTGCCACTGCCACTACTACTACTACTACTACCACTTCTTCTTCCTGTATTACTACATTGGCTGATGACAATTACAAATTTATATTGACTGATTTGCCTTTATGGTTTTGTGTTTTCTTTGTGTTGTGTGTAAAAACCCAAAAGGTTAAAAATACAGAGAAAATGGCCTGGTTTTGGCTGTAAGTAGGTTTGTTTGTTTTTGAGGAAAAAAGTTTAAATTTTAAAACACTGTTGGATGGAAACTAAATTTCTTCTGCTGGAGGCTGTGAAGAATCTCACTGAAGTGAGGAATGGTAAACATTGATGAAATAGATTAGAAAAGAAAAAAACAACCTTTAAAAAAAAAAACAAGTAAATTAATAAGAAATAAAATAGCCAACAAACAGAGCAGTTATAGAATTGAAAGGAATGGTATGAGCAATAAAGAATGCTAGAGTTTAGAAGTGGGCAGAGGGCTTATCAGACAGGTTTGGGGGTAGCAGGTGTGGGGTGGGGAAACTAGCAGAGTTTCTGTTGTCCAACCAAGACTAAGAATCTGTTACAAAATCCACAACATTCTGTCCAAAGAAAAACAAACAAACAAACACCACCACCCACTGTTACCAATTCTCTTGGACAGCAGCAGCAGCAGCAGTACCATCGGCACCGCCAGACCCAGAGATAATTCTAAACTTTCACAGATAAGGCATTTTTTACTGAGCAGCTTGAAAGAAATGACTTGACTAATTCACAAGGATAAAAATACCATTGAACACAAGTTTGTTTTCACACACACACACACACACACACACACACACACACACACACACACACACAGAGTTTTTTGGTGGCATGATTCTATGTTGGAATTGGTGTGGTTGGTCTGGGCAGAATAAGATTACGTTTATTGGGTGGGGGGTCAATGTACAGCTGTAGGGAACACATCAGGGTTGCTAGCAAGATACTGAATACAAAGGGTTATAGAATAACATAGTAATTATGCTTTGGAAGTTCACATCAGGGTTACACAAACACAGAATATTACGTGTTTCAAACCAGAATGACGTCTGAACCGGACTCACCCAAAATATTTTAGGTTATTAGAACACAGATTTACAATGATCCGCACAGACAAATACATGTCTACCAAATACCATACAACATTAAAATATTTGCTACTACCACCGAGACCAACACCTACGGTTAGGTTCACCTGGGTTTGCAAATTCTGGATTTGCTACATTTATCTCTGTCTCTAAAGGATGCTTCATAATTACCGAATGGCAATTAGGACTAGCTTGATATGGGAACGGGAAATAATTTCAAGAATCAAAAATTCTCCAAAGCTGACATGCCTTTAAGGACAAGCTCATTGTATGGAGAGGACAATCAATGGACACATGTTTCTGCCTCAATAGCTGTCATTAGCACCCAAACCAATTTCTCATTAAAACCTTAAAATAAATAACAAAACAATGACTGAGATGTAGGTTTTGTTGAAATGTTATTTAAAACTAATTTTCATCTTGCTAATGAGGTGAACGGTGTGATCCATGGTATTACTGGTTCAGGTGACACTGGCTTGAATGTGAGGAACCACATTCACCCTCTTGTGGATTAAACACCATGTGCTACTATTGGTGGCTACATGATGAGATACTACAGTTAATGGTAGGTAAAATAGCAGGACTGTTACCTTTTCTGCTCCACTGAAAGTGATTCTAGATTGAATCTGCACCTGAAAAGTGAATTACACAATCATCACAGAACAATCTACTGCATAATACAGTTCCATATTTCAGAGATGAGCAATTATGGACATAATTTACATTTGACAGATATTTGTCCTCATCTTGTTTGTTCTTAACACAACGTTTCAGCTGATATACCCTTCAGCCTTCATCAGGTGTCTTGGGGAAATTTCGAACCTGGGTTCTCATTCCTAAGGTATTTTTTGATGTTATTATTCAGGTCACTGCCTAGAATTGAACTCAGAATCTTGGGGTTAGTAGCCCGTGCTCTTAACCACTACGCCATATGCCCGTGGTTAAGAGTGTAGTGGTTAAGAGCATGGGCTACTAACCCTAAGATCCCAAGTTCGATTCCAGGTAGTGACATAAATAATAATAATAATAATAATAATAATAATAATGATAATAATAACATCGAAAACCAGGACTGCCATGTTATGTTGGCAAACAAACTTTACTACAAAGTACTATTGCTCAATACTTCATGTTGTGAGATTTAAAAATAGTCATTTTTCTAATCGAAAACTACCTTAGGAATGAGAACCCAGGTTCGAAATTTCCCCAAGACACCTGATGCAGGCTGGAGGGTATATCAGCCGAGATGTTGTGTTAACAACAAACAAGATGAGGACAAATATCTGTCAAATGTAAATAACGTATATAATGAATCTACTGCATATTCTGGAGACTGTCTCTTGTGGCAACAATCTTGCTCAAAAATCCTTACACATGTCACGGGCACAAGTGCCAGAAAGGCAATGCTGGGCACAGGTGCCATCCCGATTTCGCTTTCGCTTGCCTCAATAAGTCTTCGCAAGCTGAGTTTCGTGTCCAATGAAGGAAAGGTACGCATAAGTGGGCTGGCTACACCCCTGGCAGAGGTCTTGGATTTAGGTCTCACTTCGCTTGCCAGGTCTTCTCACGCACAGCATATTTCCAAAGGTCTCGGTCAGAAGTCATCGCCTCGGTGAGGCCCAATGTTCGAAGATCTTGCCTCACCACCTCAGCCCAGGTCTTCCTGGGCCTACCTCTTCCACGGGTTCCTTCAACTGTTAGGGTTTGACACTTTTTCACGCAGCTATACTCATCCATTCTCGCCACATGTCCATACCAGCGCAATCGTCTCTCTTGCACACCACAACTGATGCTTCTTATGTTCAGCTTTTCTCTCAAGATGCTTACACTCTGTCGGGTATGCACATTGACATTATACATCCATCGGAGCATACTGGCTTCATTCCTTGCAAGCTTACGCATGTCCTCAGCAGTCACAGCCCATGTTTCACTGCCATGTAGCATGGCTGTTCGTACACATGCGTCATACAGTCTGCCTTTTACTCTGAGTAAGAGTCCCTTTGTCGCCAGCAGAGGTAAGAGCTCTCTGAACCTTGCCCAGGCTATTCTTATTCTAGCAGCTACACTTTCCACTTTCAGTGCACCCACCCCCACTACTAACTTGGTCACCCAGATAGCGGAAGCTATCAACCACCTCTAGTTTTTCTCCCTATTTTAAAGAATATTGTTGTGTAAAGCTAGAACAATGCGAGAATATGTGTGTGTGCGTATAAAATCATCATTGCCCTCAACCTTTCTTGTGCTACAGACTGGTTTCAAACAAAACTATTGTATTGGGTCAGCACCTGCACAAGGTGCTTTGCAATGAGAGACCAAACCCCAAACCACAAGCTTGCAAAGTAAACTTGTAAACCATAGAATCCTACACACACACACATAGGGGGTGGAGAGAAAGACTGTAAAAAGAATGAGAAAGACACGCAGCACCAACTTTCATATAAAATCCATTAGTTTACAATTCTCTTTTCTTTCCTTTGTTCAGTTTCATTTCAATTTTAATTCTGACGACACCAAAATCCAACAAAAGGAAAAAAACAACCACACCCTTATTTATATATTTATGGGTTTTTGTTACATAAACTTTGTCTCTGGATTTAATTGGAGTTACTAAAAGTTAAAACCTCAAAGATTAGCTAAAGGAAAGTGTTAGCGTGTGTGTGTGTGTGTGTGTGTGTGAGAGAGAGAGGGAGAGGGAGAGAGAGAGAGGGAGAGAGAGAGAGAGAGCGAGAGAGAGAGAGAGAGGGGGAGAGAGAGAGAGAGAGAGAGAGAGAGAGAGAGAGAGAGAGAGAGAGTGGAAGATTTAGGTGTAAGAAACAGGATTGTTGTTGTTTGGCCCAAGGTGAAACCTGATCAAGCAACTCAATGATCAAATCCATTCCAGCAAATGACCATTCTGTCTTTCTTCCAAAATAACTGCCTTTATTATTATAATTATTATTAGTTTTCTATTTGAAACTACAGTATATATATATATACATATACATATATATATATATATATATATATATATATATACATATATACACACATATATACACACATATATATATAAACATATATATATCATCATCATCATCATCGTTTAACGTCCGCTTTCCATGCTAGCATGGGTTGGACGATTTGACTGAGGACTGGTGAAACCGGATGGCAACACCAGGCTCCAGTCTGATTTGGCAGAGTTTCTACAGCTGGATGCCCTTCCTAACGCCAACCACTCAGAGAGTGTAGTGGGTGCTTTTACGTGTCACCCGCACGAAAACGCCCACGCTCGAAATGGTGTCTTTTATGTGCCACCCGCACAAGCCAGTCCAGGGGCACTGGCAACGATCTCGCTCGAAAATCCTACAGGAGCCAGTCAGGCGGTACTGGCAACGGCCACGCTCAAAATGGTGCATCTCATGTGCCACCCGCACAAGAACCAGTCCAGGGGCACTGGCAACGATCTTACTTGGCTTGCCGGGTCTTCTCACGCACAGCACATTTCCAAAGGTCTCGGTCCGTAGTCATCGCCTCGGTGAGGCCCAATGTACGAAGGTCTTGCCTCACCACCTCAGCCCAGGTCTTCCTGGGCCTACCTCTTCCACGGGTTCCCTCAACTGTTAGGGTGTGGCACTTTTTCACGCAGCTATCCTCCTCCATTCTCACCACATGTCCATACCAGCGCAATCGTCTCTCTTGCACGCCACAACTGATGCTTCTAATGTTCAGCTTTTCTCTCAAGATACTTACACTCTGACGGGTATTCACATTGACATTACACATCCAACGGAGCATACTGGCTTCATTCCTTGCGAGCTTACGTATGTCCTCAGCAGTTACAGCCCATGTTTCACTGCCATGTAGCATGGTTGTTCGTACGCATGCGTCATACAGTCTGCCTTTTACTCTGAGTGAGAGTCCCTTTGTCGCCAGCAGGGGTAAGAGCTCTCTAAACTTTGCCCAGGCTATTCTTATTCTAGCAGCTACACTTTCAGCGCACCCACCCCCACTACTAACTTGGTCGCCCAGATAGTGGAAGCTATCGACTACCTCTAGTTTTTCACCCTGGAATGAGATAGAAGTTGTTTCCTCTTTGTTTGCAGTCTTTATTGCACCTGAACATCTGCCACA
>NC_142929.1:193100741-193150741 GCF_046866305.1 Octopus bimaculoides | reverse complement strand
ATACATATATACGACGGGCTTCTTTCAGTTTCCATCTACCAAATCCACTCACAAGGCTTTGGTCGGCCCAAGGTGCCACGCAGTGGGACTGAACCCGGAACCATGTGGTTGGTAAGCAAGCTACTTACCACACAGCCACTCCTGTGCCTATATATATATAAATATATATATATATATATATATATATATATATATATATATATATATATATATATATATATATATATATATATATATATATATATATATATATATATATATATATATATATATATTTATATATATAATCTATATTATTATTATAAAGATATATATATACTCACACACACACATCCCCTTGTAATACACTTTGCATATACTCTATATCTAAGCTGCTCTGCTATTTCCCTTCTACATACAGTTATTGGTCACTCACCCCCTCGCCACCACATATATAATATAATATACTTTACATCTAATCTGAGAAGGTGTTGAGAATGTGAGAGAGAGGCAGGTAGAGGTGACAGACAAAGCTTATCTTCTTTATTATTGTTTGGGGAGTATTTAAGAAACAGCAGGGCTTTTGCTTGAAGCCATCTGGTAACAAAAGAATTTTAGAGAGACAGCTGTGGTGTAGAGGTGGTTGTTGTTGTAGTGGTGGTTGACCTATGGAGAAGTTGTTGTAGTGGTGGTGGTTGTTAGAAGCTTTCCATTGATCGAAAACTATTACACAGTTGATGACAACCAAGTTTCCCCGCAAGGGTCATAAAATATATGAACCAATGAGCAAGCCTTTAGGGGGTTAGTTTTCCTGCTAGAAATTGCAGTCAAATTTCCCTTCAATCATAGCTTATCGTTTTAAAGATACAGTGGATAATGTAATCCATGGTAGGCTATGACTAGAAAAAAAATGGGACGGTCATAGCTGTTTAACAGTGATGAAAAGTCTTTTAATCAGAATTGTGCTAAAAGAGTTTATAAACTTTTAGTTTTGTATTTCTGCAGACGACAGATCCCTGTTTTATGCGCAAACTGTCACATGTTTAGATTCTGTCTTTCTTTTATTCTTTTACTTGTTTCTGTCATTTGAATGTGGCCATGCTGGAGCACCGTCTTTAGTCAAGCAAATCGACCCCAGGACTTGTTCTTTGTAAGCCTAGTACTTATTCTATCGATCTATTTTGCCGAACCACTAAGTTACGGGGATGTAAACACACCAGCATCGGTTGTCAAGCGATGTTGGGAGACAAACACAGACACACACACACACACACATATATATATATATATATATATATATATATATATATACACACAACGGCCTTCTTTCAGTTTCCGTCTACCAAATCCACTCACAAGACTTTGGTCGGCCCAAGGCCATAGTAGAAGAACCTTGCTCGGAACCATGTGGTTGGTAAGCGAGGTACATACTACATACCACACAGCCACTCCTGCGTCTTGGGAAATAAGTGTAGATCAAGAGAACAATAAGTAACGACGAATAAGATGCGGAAAGGTTTGCCAGTGCACTTCATGCTTTCACTGGTGGATGAAATGGAAAAGCTATTGCCCTGGAGGAGGGCAAGAGGAGTGAGGTGAAAGAGAGGACTGATGGGGCTCGCACTTGTGGATAGTCATCTTCACTGAACAGGAATGTGGTTCGGGGTGGGGGTGACACGTGCGTGAGTGGGTGGAATGCTGGAGGCCACCATTGTCACAAGCTTGACCACAAATCTGTCAGAGAGGGTCTGAGTTAGGTTGAAGATGTCAGTTAGGGCAGAATAAGGGAGAAAGCAGATGATGAGCATCAATGCTATAAAATGGTTGGCGGGAGACAGAGGTGTAACTGGGGTCTGAAGTTGGGGGGGGGGGCTGTATAAGGGACGGGACTGAGCACATAAAAAGCAAAAAGGTGCTGTGACACCAAACAATTTCTAACTCATTTCTCTCATATCACCCCAAATATTTCATTCATTAATTAAATGCATTCCTTTATTTCATGTTCCAGCAACAATGTCGTTATGTATGAAACTTACAACCACTGATGGGGGGGAACTGGCAGAAGCGGTGGCACGCCGGGCGAAATGCTTAGCGGTATTTCGTCTGCCGTTACGTTCTGAGTTCAAATTCCGCCAAGGTCGACTTTGCCTTTCATCCTTTCGGGGTCGATTAAATAAGTACCAGTTACACACTGGGGTCGATGTGATCAACTTAATCCCGTTGTCTGTCCTTGTTTGTCCCCTCTGTGTGTAGCCCCCTTGTGGGCAATAAAGAAATAAATATATGAAACTCCATCAGATCATCCGGGGTCAGGGTTCGTTTTGGTTTGTCAGGTGACAGCGGCTGCCACCACATCACAGGAGATTGAGCAGATCGTTCAAAGGCATGGGAAACTGGTCAAATAAAATAATGTTCCCAGAAAATTCTACCGAGGTCATACGATTAAAACAAAAACAAAAAAAAAGAAAGAAAGAAAGATTCAACTTTTTACACACAAAATTTCAAAATTTATGGGGGTAATTTTTTTTTTTCTGAATTCTTTAATATAAATCAAAAATAATAAATAATTTATAAATTTATTCATATATTTATGTAGTTTTATTCATGAGAAGGTCATAGCATCAATAAGGGCATCCAGCCGTAGAAAGCTTGTTGAAAAGATACCAATTTTGAAAAATGAGTTTGGTGGAAGTGTCACCCCCTTTGCTGTCCTACTAGCTACACCACGGGCAGGAGATATGACAGAATGGTAATCTAACGCTTGTAATGAATTGAATTGGTGAAATTAATTGAATGAACAAAAAAAAACAGAAGGAATGTGGAGAAGGAAACCATAGAAATAAATGGTTAGGGTTAGGGTTAAAGACAAAAGGAGCCGTGGAGAGATGCTGTATTGTAGTCTCACCTGTTCACAACAGAACAATCGATGTTAAAATGATATTTAGACATGCTTAGACAGTGCCCCAGCATGGCCATGAAACAAGTAAAAGATAATATGTGGCTTTAGTGAACACATTTCAAACAGCAGGTGAGACCTAAAATACTAATGAAAGATTGGTTTCAAATTGGTTGACACAAAGCCAGCAACTTGGTGGCAGATGGGGGAAGGGGAACTGAGTCAATTACACCCTCCCCCGCCCCAAAAGGACTCAACTGGTCCTTATTTTATTGACCCCAAAGAGGAATACCACTAAACATTTTGCCCAGGACACTGACAATTCTGTCAGTGCACCACCTGAAGGATAATAATAATAATGATAATAATAATAATAATAATAATAATAATAATAATAATAATAATAATAATTCTTCCCAATTTTAATACAAGGCCAACAAAGAGGCCAGTTGATATCATCAACCCCATTACATCACTGGTACTTTGTTGACCCTGGAGTAAAAAGTTGAACTCCACAGGATTTGAACTCAGAATGCAAAGCAGCAGAAAAAAACACTGCAAAGCATCCCCCCCCCTCTTTTTCTAGTGATTCTGCCAATCTCTCTCATTTAGGAAGAATGGGTTAGTCAATACCATCAATCCCCCAATACGTGACTGGTACCTTACTGACCTCAGGCGGAATTTTCACCGGACATGCACACACTGTGCGAGTGAGTGTATGAAGAGAGATATATGCACGTGAGCGTAAATATATATATCTTCTAACTTTTGTTTCAGTCATTAGGATGTGGCCATGCTGGGGCACTGAGGTGCATTTATTATCTTTCTTTAAGTCAAGTGCATATTCTATCAGTCTCTTTTGCCTAATCACTCAGCTATGGGAAAGTAAACAAACCAACAACAGTTGTCAAGTGGCAAGTGGTGGTGGAGGACAAACACAGACACATACATACACACATATATACATATGTGTGTATATATGCAGTATATACACGCATATATATATATATATAGGTGCAGGAGTGGCTATGTGGTAAGAAACTTGCTTCCCAAGCAGATGTTTCCGGGCTCAGTCCAACTGTGTGGCACCTTGGGCAAAGCCTTGTGAGTGGATTTGATAGATGGAAACTGAAAAGGAGCTTGTCGTATATATATATATATATATATATATATATATATATATATATATATATATATATATATATATATATATATAAAACTAAATAAATTAACTAAAATATAATTAATCCATTCCAGCCCCTAAAAACCCACTCAAAAATAATTTTTTATGGGCTTTAAAACAGAGAAAGGTGTCGTTACAAGTAAAATGACAATTTTAAAAAAGAGAATGCATAGGAAATATGTAAACTGGTTTTATTGATTGAATTACCTTAAAGATGGGATGATTTGTGTGCTTGTACTGTGGATTTCCACTCATATTTCAAGACAAAAATTCACCCGAGTCTCAGGTCGTACAGCAAATTACTCATACAATGGGGCACTCTCACTGTGAGTTTCTACTGTGTGTATATATATATATATATATATATATATATATATATATATATATATATATATAAGGAAACTGGTGCAACCTTCTGGCTCACCAGCCCTCAGTCAAACTGTGCAACCCATGCCAGCACAGAAAGCAAACGTTAAACGATATGATTATAATGATGATGATTATATATATATATATAAATAAATGCTATATTGTGTGTCTTGAGTTGAAATTCCAGTGAGGTTGACCTTGCTTTTTATCCTTTTGGGGATGATAGAATGATAAGTACCAGTTAAGCACTGGGGTCGATGTAACCAACTTAGCCCCTTCCTCGAACTTGCTGGTCTTGTGACAAACTTTGAAATCGACATCATACAGGCTTTATAAAAACCAAACATGTAACACCAAGACCATATGCACACATACACACACTTGCTAATAAAAGGAAAACAAACTGTTTACAATTAGAAAAGAAACCTTACTTGAGAAATAAAGTCTGGGCTTTGTAAATCTTGGTCGTAAGAGCATTCTTCCATTTCGTATATGGTATCCATTTGCCCTGTCTTACAGATTTTTATCTCAACTGATCAGAAGTGTTTAGACGACACCAGATCTTTACAGACACTAAAAGGTCACAGACACAAGAGGCCACACCAAAACGATAAAAAAAAAAACCAAAGTACTTAGTTACACAGTTATTGGTTCCATGATACTGAAGTGCAAGAACCAGGGCCTTAAACAAGAGGAGGACAGACACAGGATTACTAAAACACTGCGCAGCCAAGTACTACTCTTGTAGTTTTACCACAGGTGTCAGTGGTTCCAGGTTCAGTTCCACTGTGTGGCAACCTGGGCCTGTGTGTCTTCTACTACAGTCTCAGGCCAACCAAAGCCTTATGAGTGAACTTGGTGAACAGAAACTGAAAGAAGTGTGTGTGTTTGTCTCCCACCACTGTTCAACTCATATACTTATTTTATTGACCATGAAAAAATGGTGTAGACCCAAAGTGCCGATACTGCAACGATGGGATAGTAACAGTTGACCACCTAATATCTGGATGTAAGGTTTTAGCACCTGTAGAGTACAAATCAAGTCATGACAGAGTTGGCCAATATCTACATTGGATAATGTGTTGGCATTATAAAATCAAGACTGCTGACAAATGGTACAAGCACCACCCTGAGGCTGTAACTGAGGGAGAAAATATAACAATTCTTTGGAACTTTCCACTATGTACAGATCGGACAATCAAAGCTAATAAACCAGATATTGTTATGAAAGGCCAAAACAATAAAGTTTGTTTATTGATTTGACATGAGTTTACCCTGTGACCATAATATCTAGGCAAAAGAATTTGATAAGCTCAGAAAATATAAAGATTTGCTCTTTGAAATCGAAAAGATGTGGCATCTCAAGATGGTTACAATACTGGTGATTGTAGGAGCAATTGGAATGATCAAAAAAGGAACTGAAAATTATTTAAGAATGATCCCTGGTTTACCATGCATGCAGGAAGTGCCAAAAGACTGTATTAACTGGTACATCACACGTATTGAGAAGAACAGTGTCGCAGTGAAATTTCTTTCCCTTTTTCCCCTTTATTTTCTTTTTTCTTTTTGTCTTTCTTCCTCTTTTTCTCTATCACATGACTTTGTAAATGGACAATTTAGTGTATTTATTTTAATGGTGTTTCTCTGCCCTAGGTGTCAAGAAGTCA
Source organism: Octopus bimaculoides (assembly GCF_046866305.1). Taxonomy (NCBI): domain Eukaryota; kingdom Metazoa; phylum Mollusca; class Cephalopoda; order Octopoda; family Octopodidae; genus Octopus; species Octopus bimaculoides. Next base: position 193,144,647 of record NC_142929.1, on the reverse strand, counting down.
CTTGACAAGAAATAAAAACAGAATTGAAAGATGTCAATGAAAATAATGAAAGTAATAATAATAATAATAATAATAATAATAATAATAATAATGATAATAACAGTAATAATAATTCTTTCTACTATAGGCACAAGGTCTGAAATTTTGGAGGAGAATAATTTGTCAAAGATGTAGAGAAACAACTGAAGGAGACTGAAATTGAAAGCCTGGTAAAGCTCCTGCAGAAAGTTTGTCTGTTAGGGAGAGCAGGGATCATCAGGAGGGTTCTAAGCCCTTGAAAGACAGCTGAAGACTTGTGGTTACAGGTAGTAACCTGCTATCCACATAATTCCTGCCAGGAATAAGACCGAACCTGAGCCAAACCAAAATAATAAGAAGCATTATCGACCTGCAGAAAAGTGCCATCTTGTATTCTGTATAGATGAATGTGGTTTGGGAATTCACTTTGTAAGTTGATAGTTCTGGTTTCAATCTCAGTAGCATGTTGAGTAAAATGGTTAGAATTGGAATAGACCAATGTCATGTGAGGGGAATGTCGTTGATGGAAACTGTGTAGAAGCCTTGTGTGTGTGATTACTAAGGAAGGGAATTGTATGAAATGGCCATAAGTCAGTGATTCTATAAAATTGTCAATACCAGACTTAGGACTAAAACTGTTTGAAGTCAGTGCTGCAGCATGGCCACATTCAAATGACTGAAACCAATTAATGAAATAAAACAACACTGCACCATCTTGGCTGATTAACAGAGGAATTGTTTAATCAAAACTGTAGCAATTAAACCATATCACCAGCCCCCACCACTCTCCCCCCTTGCCACCACCACCATCACCACTGCCCTCTCTCACTGTCTCAGTACTGTTTATTCATAATAAAAGTCTGCTGTCACCCAACTAAGACAGGACAAATCTTTAACCAATAGACCTTTGAAGCTGACATTTAACTATTGTGATGTGACCCTCCTTCACCACCACCACCACCACCACCACCACCGCCACCGCCAATGCCCTGCCGTGTGAGTCAGCCAGATGAGTTGTACAGGATCACAGATACACAGTCATTATATATGTACATACATTATCAGTGTGAATGCTGATAGTGTCTTGTTAGTTAATAAGATGGCCTCTTCAGGGATTGGAGCAGACACGATGATGGTGAGGGTTTATTTGTCCACAAAGGGACAATGTAGGAATAAAAAAAAACACCCCACTCCCCACCCTGTTCACAAGCAAAAACACGACTCCACCCCCACCTCTAAAGGTGTACATACACACACCCCTGGACACATCAACATTAACCTAATTGTGCAGTAAAAACTACCCAGAAAACATTGAAATAATTTGAATGATGACGATGACAGTGATGACGATGACAGTGATGATGATGGTGATGACGATAGTGATAACGATGATGATGACGATGGTGATGATGGTGATGACGATGGTGATGATGATGGTGATGACGATGACAGTGATGATGATGGTGATGACGATAGTGATAACGATGATGATGACGATGGTGATGATGATGGTGATGACGATGGTGATGATGATGGTGATGACGATGGTGATGATGATGGTGATGACGATGACAGTGATGATGATGGTGATGACGATAGTGATAACGATGATGATGACGATGGTGATGATGATGGTGATGACGATGGTGATGATGATGGTGATGATGATGGTGGGTGACAGCTTTATATACATTGTTCTGAAGCCACAAATGCCATTGATTCGATGACCTCAACAAAGAACTGCAGCAAATGGAGGGCAAAGTTAACTAGGGTAGAATTTGAACCCAGAACCCAGCTGTATCAAAGTGGATGACGTCCACATGCTTTTAGTTCAGTTATTGTTTCCGATAACAACCCATTTGTTTTATCTTTTACTTGTTTTAATACACAGACTGCGGCCATGCTGGGGCACCAGCTCGAAGAATTTTTTGTGGCTTGAAATGACTACAGCCCCCCACCCCTTTAAAGCCTGGTACTTATTCTATTAGTCACTTTTGCCGAACCACTTAGTTAAGGGGAGGGGACAAACACAACATAAAGACACACACACACACATATAATCATCATCATCATCATCATCATCATCATCATTGTTCAGCGTCTGTTCTCTATGCTGGCATGGACTGGACGTTTTGACAGGAGCTGGCCAGTTAGGGAGCTGTCCAGATTCCAATTATCTGTTGTAGCATGGTTTCTACAGCTGGATGCCCTCCTGAATGCCGACCACGTTACAGAGTGTGGACTAGGTGCCATTTACATGCCACTGGCATGGAAATATATATATATATACATATATATATATATTGCTGAGTGGTTGGTGTCAGGAAGGGCATCCAGCTGTAAAAATTCTGCCAAAACAGTTGCAGAAGTTTGGTGCAGGCTTCTGCCTGGCTGGCTGCTGTCAAACCATCTCACCCATGCCAGCATGGAAGGTAGACGTTAAATGATGATGATGATATATACACACACACACACACACGATCGGCTTTTTTTCAGTCTCTATTAACCGAATCCATTCACAAAGCTTTGGTTGGCCTGTGGTTATAGTAGAAGACACATAAAGATGGACAAAATGCCGCCAAACATTCCGTCCTCCGGGGTGCAAACGATTCTGCCAGCTGACCACGGGACAATCAATTATCAAATGGTTCCCTACAAAGCTGTCATAGAATGGAAACATTCACACACACACACACACACAAAACTATATGACAGGCTTCTTTCTGTTAACCAAATTCCTCACAGACATTACTTAACCTGGGGTTACAATAGAAGACACTCACCTAAGGTGGGATTGAACCCAAAGTAATATGATTGAGAAGTGAGCTTCTTAAGTGCCCCCACCCCACATCTGCGTTGTGTCTTGGTCTTTCTGTCTGTGTGTCCCTATTTAAAACAGTAATAAGGCTAACGATGGAGGGAAACCCCAGCTTCCGATAAATAAATAAAGCCTGATCCGTTGTCCATGCTGGCATGGGTTGGATGGTTTCACAAATATTTTGATTTTGATTTGGAAATTCTAACATCTATTTGTATATGTATCCACACACATTATACATATATACATACACATATAAACACACAGCTATTTATATACATACACAAGCATATTTACATGCACAAACACATATATATTCATATACATATATACATAAACACACACATACATCTATGAATCTTATCTATCTACCTATCTGTCTGTCTGTCTGTCTCTGTCTCTCTCTCTCTATCTATATATACACACACACACACACACACATTGTAGCTGGTTATGTATGTATAAGTTGCACCCCAGATTTTCAGTTAAAAACCAAGTACAAACTATAGCTGCATACACACAAGGAAATAAGGTGTGCTCCACCGCCCCACACGTGTGTGTGTGTGTAAAATAATTTGATTTCTAAGTAATGCTTCTGATTAGTTAGAGGCTGAATTAAAGTAGGGGGGGAAGCACATGTGGCTGCACCACCACCTTTCTCCACCCCACCCTTTTACCATCTCCCCTACTACCGCCACCCCTTTACCAAACCAATAAAGATAAGAGACTAAGAAGGAGACCATTCCTCTGTGCATGCGTGTGTGTGTCCTGTGTCTTGGAACTGGTAACCTCTACAAGAGAGAGAGAGAGAGAGAGAGAGTAAATGGTGAGGTACCAGATGAGTCAGGGCAGAAAGTGGAAAGCATTTGCCAGCAATTGTTTCAATGAATAGACTGACGTCAGTCATCATCGTCATCATCGTCACAACATGATAATGCCATGACTGCTGGGAGGGGGTGGGTGGGTAGGTGGGGTTTTTGGTAAAGACCTACACCAATACCATTAACAGACATCAAGTCAGTGGCAGCGCTACTCTACATTTCTACATTTAATTCAGTGGAGTCATATAAAACTATGTAAAGTGTAGTGTGTGTGTGTGTGTGTGTGTGTAATTTGTTGCTAACCCCTCTCTAATTTATCTAGTTTATGTGGCTGTGTGGTAAGAAGTTTGCTTCCAGACCACATCATTCCAGTTTCAATCCCAGTGTGTGGCACATTGAGTAAGTGTTTTCTGCTATAGTCTTGGGCTGACCTATAGTCTTCGGTCGATGGAAACTGAAAGAAGCTTATTGTATATACATATATGATGTGTGTGTGTGTGTGTTTGTCCCCCTACCACTGCTTGACAATAGGTGTTTGTTTGTTTATATCCCCCTAACTTAGTGGTTTGGCAAAAGAGACTGATAGAATAAGTATCAGGCTTAAAAAACAACAGAAGTTTCTGGGTTGATTCATTCATCTAAAAACTCAAGAAGATGCCCCAATATGGTCGTAGTCTAATGACTAAGACAAGATAAAATACACACACACACACACACAGAGTGTGTAGCATAAGAACCTGCTGTATTAGACACACCCTGAAAGCAGGTGATAATGTTGTCCTTATGGTTTACTGTTTTTTTATTGTGTTTTTCTTTCCAGCTGCCATCCTCGTCCTTTGGACAGGGCTACACAGACAGCTTTTTTTGCTCCAGAAATATTTGTCAGCCTCTAAAATGGGGGGGAAGAAGCTTTTTTTTCTGCTGCATTTTATCTACAGTGACATCACATAACATACATGCACATGCACACACACACTGCTGCTGCCGTCGCCACCACCACCACCACTACTACTACTACTACTACTACTACTACTACTACTACAAGTGGTAGGACTTGTTGTCAAGTAGGGATGATGAACCAAACTAGAAACAATCATCTTTGACTGCCTCCTCCTCCTCCATATTAAGGAATTATTTTAGTTTTTATTCATTTATTTTTTATCATTTTATTTGTTTCAGTCATTTGACTGTGGCCATGCTGGAGTACCGCCTTTTAGTCGAACAAATCTACCCCAGAACTTATTCTTTGTAAGCCTAATACTTATTCTATTGGTCTCTTTTGCCGAAACGCTAAGTTATGGGGACAAACAGACACACACACACATATACATATATACGACGGGCTTCTTTCAGTTTCTGTCTACCAAATCCACTCACAAGGTTTTGGTCAGCTCAAGGCTATAGTAGAAGACACTTGCCCAAGGTGCCACGCAGTGGGATTGAACCCGGAACCATGTCGTTGGTAAGCAAGCTACTTACCACAGAGACACTCCTGCGCCTATATATATATAAAAAAAGAAATAATATTGACATTTACAGCTTCAAAGTCTATTTTGTCTTAATTAACCACCTCTCATTAGCTGGGATGGAACAAGTGATAAGTGTGGTTAGTGAGGTGGGGGTGGGTGGAGAGAGGTGACGTGTTGATGGGAGTGGCTTTAGTGGTAGTAAAATCATTGAAAGACCCTTATAACATGGCAATCAATAGAATCAGTGGAGGTGTGTGGCTCAGTGGTTAGGTGTGTTGTACTTATGTTCTAGTGATCAGGGTTTCGATTCCCAGGCTGGGTGGCACATTGTGTTTTTGAGCAAAACACTTCATTTGATGTTGGTCCAGTCCACTCAGCTGTAAATGGCCAACCCTGCAACAGACCAGCCTTCCAATCATGGGCAAATGTCGGCCTGGTTGCCCGGGTGGCATCGTTCAAAAGCTGAAATGATGCAAAGCGCATTGTGACAAGCGATGTGCAACATCTAAAAGCCTGGTCAATCACGTGATCAGTGATTAGGCAGGTTTATTTGATAGATTACCCTGCATTACATACCTTCCACCTGGGTACTTCTCCCTGATCAAACCCAAAAACCATTTCTAACACAGCGCCAACAGAAAACTTCTTGGTACAGCGAGAGATTTAATGAACTGTTGGGGATTTTAATCTATTTTATCTTTTACTTGTTTCAGACATTAAACTAAGGCCATGCTGGGGCACCGCCATGAAAAATTTTTAGTCAAACAAACCAACACCAGGTTGGCAAGCAGTGGCGAAGGACAAACAGAGACACTATCACACACACACATGTATATAATGGGCTTCTTTCAATTTCCATCTACCAAATCCACTGACAAGGCTTTGGTAGGCTTGAGGCTGTAGTAAAAAATACTTGCCCCAGGCTTAGATACTTACCACACAGCCACGCCTGCATAGAATGAATTGAAATGTTTTAGGTTCACGTTTGTTTTAAAAACCTAAAATTATGTTTTATAGATTGCAGCGCAAATTTGTGGCAGAAGAGAAAAGGAGAAAATTCTTCGAATCTCTGGTTTCCAAAGAGAGGAGAAAGAATGAACATAAGGGAGGTAACTCCTATTGACCAGAAAGAAATTCTATAAACACTATTTCACCAGCTGTTATGAAAACGATATCATATTTATATTTCTCTTATATAAACATGTGTTATATATTGATTTGGCACCTGGTCACTGACTCTTAATACTTTTGTTCTGTTATAACTTCTGTTACTATCTTTGTGTTGCCTTTATTTCAATTAATTTTGAAAATAACGAATCGTTTAGTAAAATAAATTTATCATTAATTAAGCTGAAGTTTGTAACATAAATCAAGATGAGATTTTAACGGAAGGCTTTAATTTAATCACCTCAAAATTGGAAGTTTTGTTATAGAAGAGTGTCGTGTGTGTGTGTGAGGGGGGGAGCTCAAGTAGATTAATACTAGTTTCAAATTTTGGCACAAGGCCAGAAATTTTTGGGAAGGGAGTAAACCGATTACATAAACCTCAGTTTATAACTGGTTCTCATTTTATTGTCCCTGATAGAATGAAAAGCAAAGGCGATCGAGGTAGAATTGGAACTTAGAACACTTAACATTTTGGCCTGCAAGGTTTGCAGCCTTACAGGTAGACTAATATGAAAAAGGTTAAATGAGAGACCAGGTGGATACCAGCTTGTCTAAGAAATCTCTTGGTGACAATCCACTGCTTGTTGCAGCAAATGCAGCTGCACCAAGAGCTGTGTCCAGTTTGTCAATGGTCAGCTGAATCCCAATGCCATGTCAGAGACTCAGTATTGAACCAACAAGACAGTCTCTAGACACTTGACTTGTTAAAAGTAGCAGCTGAATCTCATTGAAGATCTACAAAGAGAATGTAGTTCCTATTTTACAGAAAGACAGGGTGGTCACAGTTGCATTGTCTTTGACTAGCCATGGCTGTGGAAGTATCGAGTTTGTTTTGCAGTCATGTAGTTCTGTGTTCAATCCCAGCTCCCTTTTAGTCCCCCCCCCATTTATTACAAAATATTTATACAACTACCATAATCCTAAAATTTTTCTCGTCCAAATTCTCAGAACACAGTTTGTGATTTTCTAAAACAACTTTTCTACTCAACATACAAATATATTCTGATTTATGCATTTATAAAAAAAAGTGTTTGAATTAAAACTCAAATTGTAATTAATATTCTTTATATTAATTAAATTATTCTAATTACATTACATTATAGGCACAGGAGTGGCTGTGTGGTAAGTAGCTTGGTTCCCAGCCACATGGTTCCAGGTTCAGTCCCACTGCGTGGCACCTTGAGCGAGTGTCTTCTATTATAGCCTCAAACCGATCAAAGCCTTGTGAGTGGATTTGGTAGACAGAAACTGAAAGAAGCCCGTCGTATATATGTATATATATGTGTGTGTTTGTGTGTCTGTGTTTGTCCCCCCCCCCACCCAACATCGCTTGACATCCAATGGTGGTGTGTTTACGTCCCCGTAACTTAGCGGTTCAGCAAAAAGAGACTGATGGAATAAGTACTTGGCTTACAAAAGAATAAGCACTGGGGTCAATTTGCTCAATTAAAAGGTGATGCTGCAGCTTGGCCACAGTCAAATGACTGAAACAAGTAAAAGAATAAAAATATTAATTACAGTTTCAAACGGAAAGAAGAGAGCCTCTATATTGTCGAACGATCAAACAGATCAAACAATCAAACAAAAGTAGAAATGATTTCCAAATCACATTCCAATAATATTTTAAAAGACAGAATGCATTGAGTAGGAGAATAGCAGATGTATTGCACTTCGCATTAAGAGGTGATGGTCATGGATTACTTGACTGAAGGCAATAGCAAGGGGAGAAGTGGTCTGATGCTTTGCTATATGAGACAGGTACTTCATTGAAAAAAAAAGGCTGGAAAGGAAGAGGAAATGAGAAGCTGTGTGGAGAAGAGGATGTGAAGTGGGGGGTGGGATGGGAGTTGTCTGAAGAAATATGGAAGTGTTTGAAAGGGATCGAAGGTGGGGAAGAGGGCAGCCGAAGAAGACATGGCAGAAAGTATTGTATCTGATGTGCCAATGATGATGATGATGATAATTTCAAATTTCAAGAACAATTTGGACGGAATAAAGGACCGGATATAATGGCAGAAGAGGGTGGGGGTGGGGGGAGAGGAGTTTACATAAAATAAGAAAAGTGACAGGCCAATGTAGAAGGTAATAAATCAAGGAACCCCACAGACACCAAATTAGCTTGACCCCTCCCCCAGGGGAAAATGCCCTCACTCAGCTGTCATTTCCTAGTCTACAGGTGTTCGTTCATTCAGGTCACAGCCATCAGTGTCAACCAGCTTTCAACAAATTTACTGGGGAGGGCATTTTCCCCCTACCCCCACCACACAACTTCTTTCCCATCGATTTCTTATATAGAAGCAGGGCCAGTAAATTTTACTTCCCTGTGGGCGGTGGCGGCAAGAGTTTGCTGTTTATGTACTTTATTGGCCCATGGAAGGATGAACAATCAAAATTGGCCCCCAGTAAGATTTGAACTCTGGAAGTAAAGAGCGGTAAATAATTAATCAACGATAGGAAGTAATTATCGTTTAGTATTGCCATGTTTTGTTTGCTACAAATAGCAAATCACACACGAAATACTAAATGTAAATCTGTAAAATGGAGTCGGGTTTTAAACAGGTTGAATAGAGTTATCTCCCCTGGAACATAGATATTATGCGAGACGCGGCCATCGCCTTTGTCATCGTTTCGAGGCCGAGAGAATAAAAATATACCAGTGATGGGGGATCGAGGTAATCGCCCCCCCCCCACTACAATTTCAGGCCTTGTGCCTACAGTAGAAGGAATTGTTTGAGAGGCAGAGAGAAAGAGCTTACTCGCTTACGACAGCGCATCAAAGTGGATGCCAGCATCGATCCAAGACATCTCTCGTCCCCTTCTGCTCCCAACGCATGGGGAACGGGCGTGGCTGACAAGATCGATACGAGACGGGGGTAGATCCTGTGGGGATTGAGGGCAGTGAACAGGGACTCCAAACAATAGCTGCAGGGGGGTTAGGGGAGAAAAAGACAAGCAGGCAGAGAACCAGAGAGAGAGAGAGAGAGAGAGAGAGAGAGAGAGAGAGAGAACGGTTCAAGGTAATCCTCCGAACCTCAACAATAACAACGAAATCTAAAACAAAACAAATACCAAATAACATGAACTGACGATGGAACTATTTGAAGAAGAAGAAGAAGAGGGAAAGAAGAAGAAGAAAAAGAAGAAGATTTTTAATAAAGAAAAGAAAGTTGGTGGACGGAGCCAGATGTGGAAGCCAGATTTTCCGCATTAAGGATGACGACGAAAATCGACTTGCTAGACATAGCAGCCATAGGCTCCCTTACTCAATCAAGATTCACTTATGGTTAGACGACCAACAAACTAGATACACACACACGCATATATATACATGCGTTTTGATAATGTGAAGGCGTTTTAGAAATGGCCTTCTGTGAGGTTAGGATTAAAGGTGTGTCTGTGTGTGTATGTTCATGCATGAATGTGTGTGTATACATACACACATATATGTATGTATGATAAATAATAACTTGCATGCATACATGTAGACATGTGTGCATGCATGCATGTCTATGTATATATGTATCTATTTATGTATGTAATGCCTGTATGTAGAGAACAGATGACAGGGGAGCCAAGGGTTATGGGGTTAGCATGGGGGACAGCAGGGTTGGTCATCCCTCCTCTAAAAATAGATGTGTTTGGATGTGTGTATATACCTGCGTATGTATGAGAGATATATGCATGTGTGTATGTGTTTGTGTGTGCACACTGGTCTGCAATCCTCACCAATGAGGTCAGAATTTAGCAGCAGCAACCCTGCTGTTAAATGGCACACATATTCTTAGATTGGTTAGCATCACTAAATTATAGTTTTAGATTCTTTAATATCTTTAAAGTGACATATATTCTTAAGATACTTTACCATAGATAAATGGCATTTATTCTTAGCATAGTTTAAATGGCATGTATTAATTGGTTAACCTAGTTAAATGGCATATATTCTCAGATCCTTCTTAATATCATTATATGTTCTAGATTCATAGATTGGCTGATGATGTTAAATGGTAGTTATGGAATATGGTTCCTGGTTTAGTTTCAGTGCATGGCACAATGAGCAAGTGCTTTCTACTATAACCACCACAGGCCAACCATGTTTTGAGAGTGGATTTGATAGAAGGAAACTGAAAGAATCCTGTCGTGTATATATGTATATATATATGTATGTGTGTGCACGCACTTTTGTGTCTGTTTGTCCCATCACCAGCGCTTGACAACTGGTGATGTGTTTATGTCCCCATAATTAGTTGTTCGGCAAAAGAGACTGCACTGTCCCATTCACAAATCTTTTGCTCATATTTTCATGTCTTGACAGCTTAAAATCTCTTCAGACCTACTTCACAGCCCCTTTATTTTTAGAGTCATTAGTGGGGCTCTGAAAGGGCTCTCAGGGAGTAGCATCCCTGACTTCCTGAGCTAGTTTCTTAAAAACCATGGTAGAGCCCTTGGTCTCGGACCACTAATGTCTAGAAACTGAGGTTGGGGGTAAGCAAGAAAATCCAGCTCCAAAAAAGCCTCATGATAGCAAAGGAGAATGGGCACCAGCCAGCCCAAAGGTTGGGTTGGGCAGCACCTGCCTACCTCGGTTGCTAAGGCATTGAGGTAGATCTGGCCAACCCTGTTAATGGGGACAAAACCTGGATTTAAAACACTGGATGACGACGACGATGATGATAAACCTTCACAAATTCAAGTTAAACATTGTCAACACATTTGACATTCCTGTCTGGTAGACATTTCTCACCCTCACCTGTTAGGTAAAGACAAAGCATTCATCTGCCTCACACACACACATACACACAGAGGTTCAGAACACACAGGACAAACAGAATTCAATACATGAGTATTTATATCCTTTTACAAAAATTATTTTTAAACAGTAGATAGTTACAAAAGTGACTCAAAAGCAGAGAGTTTTGCCCATGGTAATTCATCACCAAAAACTGACTTCAAATTTCAGAGGTTTTTTTCTTAAACAAAAAGAATTGGTGTTTGGATCTGTTTTGTAATTCTTCTGTTGATTAAAAATATTAAAAAAAGTGTGTGCTTGTATGTGTGTGTGTGTTTATATATATATATACAGAGAGAGAGTGGTTGGGTTTACAAGGGGTTTTTCATACTTAATATTAAATCAGGCATTTATGAAGTAAAAAGAAGGAATTTGAATTCCTCACGATTTCCTCTCAGCATTTCTACAAAACGTTGAGTAAAGAAAAACAGTCAAAATAAAAAGAAAAAGACTCAGAAATTTTTTCAATAAAACGTTTTTATTGTTGCTGTTGTGACTTGTTGAGTGTAACAAATATAAACAAGAGCACTCAGAGAGCGCAAACCTCCGCCAAGGCAACACCAACGTCCACTCAACAATTAGCCAGAGATGATTTTTAAAATGAGAATATCTGAAATAAACTCGACTGCTCTTACAAACGAGAAAACTAAAAATGAACCCCGACCGCTCTCAAAAATTAAGTAAAAATAATCCAGAATTCTTATCCAGTGCCAGATCGATCCCCAAATCTAATCAGTACGTGCAGGTTATGAGGCCAAAGTTTCATCTGAATCCATTCAGCAGTTCTTGAGATATCTTGTCCACAGACAAACAAACAAATGTGACTGAAAACAATACCTCCACCTTCGCTAAGGTGGAGGTAATAAAGTCTCAGATATATCTCTTGTGATAAAACCCCCCCCTCAAAATCAAGAGACCTGAATGTACAAGGAAAACGTTACACACACACACACACATAGAGGCATGGTTGTATGATAAGAAGTTTGTCTCCCAACCACATGGTTCCAGGTTCAGTCCCAGTGAGTGACACCTAGGGCAAGTGTCTTTATCTAATAGCCTTGGGCTGACCAAAGGTTTGAGAGTGGATATAGTAGACGGAAACTGAAAGAAGCCTGTCATACATAAATACCTGTGTGCATGTCCTTGTGTTTGTTTACACCGCTATAACTTAGTGGTTCAGCAAATGAGACTGATAGAATAAGTACTAGGTTTACAAAAAAAAAATACTGGGGGTTGATTCGTTTGACTAGAAAGAATAATTCAAGGTGGTGCTCCAGCTTGGCAGAAAAGCAGAAAGTGCTTTGATGTGAGAGAGTTGAGAGGGAGGAATGGATGAGGAGGCTGAATGAATTTGTCTGCAAGAAGATGGTAAGAAAGTATTGTTTCAATGCAGGCCAGTGGGTTTTATGTGAAGAATAAAAGACTATAGAATTACAGGAGACAGGAGAGAGAGAGAGAGAGAGAGAGAGAGAGAGGCAGCAGTGGGGAGGGGGGATTAACTAGTAACACTATTAGATTACATAGAGTAGTAGTGATAGCAGCAGCAGCAGCACAAAGCAAACAATTTCTCAAATGGTAGAAGGCACCAAGCAGCAGTGGCAGAAAACAAAATGACAAGACTCTCAAAGAACACAATTCTATATAGCATTACTACCACTACCACTACTACTACCACTACTACTACTACTACTACTACTACTACTACTACTACTACTGCTGCTGCTGCCACTACTGCTGGATGGATGTAAACATTTCAGCTGTTTTAGACGCAATGTTATCTTCCCCAACCCCATCTACCTTCACTTAATCAGACTGTGAGAACATGTGTGTGTGTGTGTGTGTGTGTGTGTGTGAGTGTGTGTGTGTATATATATATATATATATATATATATATATGCATGCATGCATGTATATTTGAGTATATGTGCAGGTGTGGCCATGTGGTTTGCTTGCCAACCATATGGTTCCAGGTTCAGTCTCACAGTGTGGCACCTTGGCCAAGTGTCTTTGGAAGATGGAAATTGGAAGAAGCCTGTCGTATGTATGTGTGTGTTTGTGTGTGTGTGGTGGTTATATCTCAGTTTATTCTCACCACTGCTTGACAAACGGTGTTGGTGTGTTTATGTCGCCATAACTTAGTGGTTTGGCAAAAGAGACTGATAAAAATATCAGGCTTTAAAAAAAGAAAAAAATGGAACTACTGGGGTTGATTCATTTGGCTAAAACCTTCCCAGCAATGGTTGCAGTCTAATCATCATCATCATCATCATCATCATTGTTTAATGTCTGCTTTCCATGCTAGCATGGGTCAGACAGTTCGACTGAAAACTAGTAACCCGGGGAGCTGCACCAGGTTCCAATCTGATTTGTCAAGGTTTCTACGGCTAGATGCCCTTCCTAATGCCAACCACTCCAAGAGTGTATGCCAAAGGTCTTGGTCACCTGTCACTGCCTCCACGAGGCCCAACACTCAAACGGTGCTGTTTACATGCCAGTCAAATGGCATTGGCCATGGGCTACAATTTCACTTGGCTTTCGCAGGTCTTCTCAAGCACAGCATATTGGCCAATGTGTGAAGGGTGCTTTTTACGTACCAGTCATGCGATACTGGCATCGGCCATGACTATGATCTCACTTGGCTTGATGGGTCTTCTTAAGCATTGCATATCAACAAAGGTCTTGGTCAATTGTCATTTCCTCTGTGAGGCCCAGCATTCAAAGATCATACTTTAACACCTCAACCCACATCTTTCTGGGTCTACCTCTTCCACAGCTTCCCTCCACCATTAGAGTGGAACTTCTAATGATTATGAATATATATATTTTATTTATGTGCCCTTTTCAAGCCCAGCTAGGCTCATGGATCTGGTTTCTATGGCGTATGTGGTCCCCCCAGCTGGATGGGACGCCAGTCTATCACAGCGTTACTCAAGAAACAGGAAGAAGGAGCAAGAGAAAGCTGTGGTGGAAGAGTAGAGCAGGGGTCACCACCATCCCCTGCCAGAGCCTCGTGGAAGAGTACAGCAGGGCTGGCCACCACCCCCTGCCAGAGCCTCGTGGAGCTTTAGGTGTTTTTGCTCAATAAACACTCACAACGCCCGGTCTGAGAATCGAAACCACGAAACAACTCATGCTAGCATGGGAAATGATGACGATGACGATGACGACGATGACGACGATGACGACGATGACGATGATGACAATAGGAATACAAAATACAGTGTCTTCTCTTTCTTTTAAGAATGATATCTTGGGAATAAAGGCTGTAAAACCATTTCTAATTAGTTAATTAGTATTTAGTGGTAATTAAAAAAATTTCAGTAGCCAAAAGATTAAATTAGGGGTGAAAAGGAAACCCTTTACTGATTGGAATAAAATGTCAAAGATTGCCAGCAAGTGAAAGTAATTATGAACGAACCAGTAAGGAAGACCTTCCTCTATGTGGTGGCTATGGCTGCTAGAAATAACAGCCAAGATAAGATGAACAACAACAGCAACAAATTAGCAATATGCAGGAGAAAACGTTCGCTAAAAACCTCAAAGTGAAGTTGACCAAATTTCTGCGCCAATTCTAAAAGACACATTAACCATTGATTGCCATGTAAGATATAGGGAAGTAGTTTGAGAAGAGAGGCAGCGATTTGCACATGACTAGAGCCATCCATATTGCACATGACTAGAGCCATCCATATTGCACACGACTAGAGCCATCCATATTGCACACGACTAGAGCCATCCATATTGCACACGACTAGAGCCATCCATATTGCACACGACTAGAGCCATCCATATTGCACACGACTAGAGCCATCCATATTGCACACGACTAGAGCCATCCATATTGCACACGACTAGAGCCATCCATATTGCACACGACTAGAGCCATCCATATTGCACACGACTAGAGTCATCCATATTGCACATGACTAGAGCCATCCATATTGCACATGACTAGAGCCATCCATATTGCACATGACTAGAGCCATCCATATTGCACATGACTAGAGCCATTCATATTGCACACGACTAGAGCCATCCATATTGCACATGAGTAGAGCCATTCATATTGCACATGACTAGAGCCATCCATATTGCACACGACTAGAGCCATCCATATTGCACACGACTAGAGCCATCCATATTGCACACGACTAGAGCCATTCATATTGCACACAACTAGAGCCATCCATATTGCACATGACTAGAGCCATCCATATTGCACATGACTAGAGCCATTCATATTGCACATGACTAGAGCCATTCATATTGCACATGACTAGAGCCATCCATATTGCACACGACTAGAGCCATTCATACTGCACATGACTAGAGCCATTCATATTGCACATGACTAGAGCCATCCATATTGCACACGACTAGAGCCATTCATATTGCACATGACTAGAGCCATCCATATTGCACACGACTAGAGCCATCCATATTGCACACGACTAGAGCCATCCATATTGCACACGACTAGAGCCATTCATATTGCACACGACTAGAGCCATCCATATTGCACACGACTAGAGCCATCCATATTGCACACGACTAGAGCCATCCATATTGCACATGACTAGAGCCATCCATATTGCACACGACTAGAGCCATCCATATTGCACATGACTAGAGCCATCCATATTGCACATGACTAGAGCCATCCATATTGCACACGACTAGAGCCATCCATATTGCACGTGTCATTTAGGTTGGCACTTGGGAGGCCTAGGCAGCACTTCCTTAGCACACCTACTTGTCAAGAGGAGAGGGAGGAGGAGGAGGAGGAAAGAGAGATTGAGTGCATTTTGACGAGTGGTTGGGGAGTGGCGGGGTGGGGGTGGGGTGATTTATGATTTCTTTTTAAATGGTACAATGTGTATATTTATTTCTTCTTCAATGTAGGTGTGCGTGGGTGTAAATATACAGTGCATGTGTACATATATATTTATGTGTGCGTATATATATTGTACATGTGTTAAGTATATATGTGTGCATGTATGTGTGTGTGTGTGTGTGATCATTGTCATTGTTTGCCCGTCCTCTTTTCCATGCTTGCAGTTTTATTGAAGCAGAGTTTCTATGGCCGGATGCTCTTCCTGTCACCAATCCTCACCTATTTCCAAGCAAGGTAACATTTCCTCATGGACAGACATGTTTTCACAAAAGACTGGAAATGAACGACACTGCTTCTTCGATGGTCACACTCATTTTCAATTGTCATGTGATGCAAAGTTGAGGAAACAGTAGCATATTCCCCACCCCACATATCTCTATACAATGGGCTTCCACACAGTTTCTGTCTACTGAATCTACTCACAAGGCTTTAGCCAGTCCAGGGTTATAGAAGAAGACACTTGCCCAAGGTGCCATGTAGTGGGACTGAACCTGGAACCATGTGGTTGGGAAGTAAACATCTCAACTACACAGCCATGCTTGCATCCACTGATGATGATGATGATGATGAGAAATATATATGTGGAAAGTGCATGGCCCGGTGGTTAGGGCATTGCACTCATGATCCCTCGATGGGGAGTGTGATTCCCAGACCAGACAGCATGTTGTGTTCTTGAAGAAAACACTTCCTTTTACTTTTGCTCCAGTCCACTCAGCCGTAAGTGGGACACCCTGTGACAAACTAGCCTTCCAATCACGAGGAATGTTGGCTAGCATGCTTCACCAGTGAGGTGACATCAGTTGAAAGCTAAAATGATGCAAAGTGCACTGTGACCAGTGATGTATAACAACATCCAAAATAGGAACCAGTTGATCACAGGTCAATTTAACCAACTTCCCCACCTCACCCAAAACTGCCGGCCTTGTGCTAAAATTATTATTATTATTATTATTATTATTATTAAGGCAGTATGCAATAAAAAATGCTGTATTTTGTCAGTCTTTGTGGTCTGAGTTCAAATTCTGCTGAGTCTCACTTCGTCTTCCATCCTTTTCTGGTTGATAAGATATGTATCAGCTGAGTACTGGGGTCGATGTAATCGATTTAACCCCGCCTCCCCTGAAAGTGCTGGCCCTGTGCCAAAATTGGAAAGTATTATTACACACATAGGCACAGGAATGGCTGTGTGGTAAGTAGCTTGCTTATCAACCACATGGTTCCGGGTTCAGTCCCACCATGGGCAAGTGTCTTCAGCTATAGCCTTGGGCTGACTAAAGACTTGTAAGTGGATTTGGCAGATGGAAACTGAAAGAAGCCTGTCATATATATACAAACATATATATATGTATATGTTTGTCCCCCCACCATTGCTTGACAGTGATGTTGGTGTGTTTACGTACCTGTAACCTAGTGGTTTGGCAAAAGAGACCGATAGAATAAGTGCTAAGCTTACAAAGAATAAGTCCTGGGGTCGATTTGTTCAACTATAGGCGGTGCTCCAGCATGGCCGCAGTCAAAATAAAAGACTGTTTTAATTAAGGCAGCCATTTCTAGAAACACCTTGCCATGCTGCACCTCCTGGCCCCCAACAATGACAACTGGTGCAACTGCGTTAACAGCCAAATGCAAGAGGTTTCATTACAAAATTGATATGGCAGACATCATAAAAAAACAGCATGGCTTCTCCTTATATTGCTCTCCAACACTGGCAAATATATTGATTATTTTAGGGATCAATAATTTATGTCAGCAGATTAAAAGCTATGAAAGCTGCTGCTCTTCAGTCCATTTTATCACAGCATATTTTCTCATGCTGTTACAAAGTGAGGAATCTCAGAAGTTTACGATAACGTACTCGTTGACTTTAGGAAAATGTTTTCCAAGTGGCCAAAGTAACCAGCATCTACACGTGTTCCCAATGCAAGTGAATAAGGGAGCGTCAACATGGTTGCTTGATCTGGTAAAAATAGGAGCCAAATCATGTCTGGTTGTCTTAGATCTTTGCCTCTCCAAAGCATTTTTCATTAGTTTGTCCTGAACATCCACGCTTGTTTCCAGAGTTTTAGGTGGTCCTTGTTTCAGGTGTTCGAAGTAATATAAGGCTTTCCTTTCGTAAGTTTAAGTTATTCTGGAGGTGGGAAGAAAAAAGGGAATGTGTATCACTTATATGATGTAAAGACACCAGGAAAATAACGAGAGGATACTAAATTAGATCCTGTAAAAACTGGGATGGTTTCAGCTGCAATATCCTTCATCAGAGAGTTGATTTGAGGCGAAACAAGACATGACAGCAACAGAGTCACTCTTTACTATATATATATGTATGTATATGTTTGTGTGTCTGCGTTTGTCCCCCCAACATCGTTTGACAACCGATGCTGGTGTGTTTACGTCCCCATCACTTAGTGGTTCAGCAAGAGATACCGATAGAATAAGTACTAGGCTTACAAAGAATAAGTTGTGGTGTCAGTTTGCCCGACTAAAGGCAGTGCTCTAGCATGGTCGCAGTTAAATGACTGAAACAAGTAAAAGAATAAAAGAAAAGAATATATAAAATCTGGTCAATAACTTTATAGTGTGCTTTCAAAAGCTCCTGTCCATTGGCTACTCTTAGAGCTTATTACACACTAGGAAATCCATTACTGGACATCCATGTGGAAATCTGCAAATATTCACAGGACATTAAAAAAGAAAATTTTAGTATGAGAAGATGGATTGAACAGGCTTTATTACAAATCACTACAATTGTTTCAATGCATCATTAACAGCTGCTAATTGTTGAATGCTATATATATATATATATATATATATATATATATATATAATATGCAATATAGTATTAATATGATTCAACAATAGCTACATACATGCATATCCTCAGGTGACCAGAGTCAAAACACTGCTTATTTGTCTTCAATTTCTCCACATTTTATACTCATACAGAATACTATTTTTAGCATTCGTCTGATGAAGTGGAACAAGAAAATACAATTGCGTTTATTTTATGTAACATTCAGCAATTAACAGTAGATAATGATGCATTAGAACAACTGTAGTAGCTTGTAACAAAGCCTGTTCATTCCATCTTCTGATATTAAACATTTTTTTTCTAATTTGATATATATGTATATATATATATATATATATATATATATATATATATATATATATATATATATATAACATCGAAGAATAAAGATTTGGAACCCGGGCAGGTACCTTATTAGCCCTCTGATATAATCCAGATCTGGTTCCACCTACCTGTACAAGTAAACCCTTGAACAAAGCTGCACAGGAATGTCTACCCTACATGCATATGCACTGCAACTGAATCAGCTACATGTACACGAATGCTACATGAAAGGATATTAGGACGCCTATCCACTAGAAACATGTGTCAAATTGGAACATAATGAGAATAATATTGTAATAAACAAATTTTGAAGAGGCAGAATTCTTCACTCTTCTTTAATATATATATATACTAGCAGAAATACCCGGCGTTGCCTGGGTTAAAGAGAATAATGATATCTAAAAACGTCGTCTAGACTACGCATCATCTTTATATATAGAGATGTATATACACACACGCACCCAAACACGTATATATATGTATATCAATATAAATATATGAAAGTCAATGAAGTTTCGTAAAAGAAGGTGATCATGTACATACTTTCTTGCTGTTGTGATTATAACACCTCATTGTAAACTATGTTCCTTGTTTTCCCTTGTGGAGCATATACAAATAGGCTTTTTGTTGCTGCCCACTCTTGAGCAGCCAACATACAGTTGTCCATGTGAGAAGCAGGGCTCTTCCAAGAGAAGACCAGCTACAGACAGTGTTTGACCCTGATATTTGTTTATGGACATGGCAAAAGTCACACGAAGGGGGAATTGTAGTCTTCTGAATGTAAAAGGAATGTCTGCTCCTGATGGAGTAAGAGGAATTCTTGGAATAAAGACGTCATCCCCTTTTGCACATCCAGAAAGAATGGTAGCCTCGATAACGTGTGACATCATTTTCTAAATAATGCTCATCTGTTATGTTCGGGTTAAAATTTCATCAACATCAAAAATATATGAATTTTCATGGGAGTTATGGCCGTTATGCAAAGAATATAATTTCCAAATTTCATAAAGATCCATTCAGTACTTTTGACGTAGTTTTGGATAAGAAAACAAATGACTAATGTGTGTGTTTGTGTGCATGTGTATGTGTGTGTGATGGGTGTATATATGTATAGATATCTGTATGCATGTATATATGTATATATGTGTACATCTATATATATATATACATCTACACATATGTATACATATACATGTATGTATAGATCTATATATATATACATATACGTGTACATCTATATGTATACATATACATCTCTCTCTCTCTCTCTCTCTTTCTCTCTCTGTCTCTCTGAAAGTATCTGTCATTACAGTATCCAAATGGTGTACATATACATGTATATGTATACATATACATCTCTCTCTCTCTCTCTCTCTGTGAAAGTATCTGTCACTACAGTATCGAAATGTGATTGTTTCAGTTAGTGGAATAGTTTCATTTTTAAAGTGAAAGTATTTGACATGAGTGTTTTTGTTTCACTTTTGACACGTAATACTTAAATAGTGGAGGAGATATTATGTTGCCGTGTGCTCGAACTCTGCAAGAAGTTAATAATTTTTTTGACTAAAACACAACTGGAACCCTAAGTAAGGCATGTGTAAAATTTGAATTAAATTGGTTGCGTAGTTCTCGAGTTTTAGGGATTCACACACACAGACAAACAGACAGACAGACAGACAGACACACATTCTCATTTTTATATATATATATATATATATATATATATATATATATGTGTGTGTGTGTGTGTGTGCATGTGTATATGCAACCAATTGCCCAGAACCGCCTTTAAGCATTGGAATATTGGTTCGTAACTTTAAAAATTTTGGGCGATTTACCCTTCAGATATTTCAAACCATTTGCCATTCCTTTGCCATTTCTCTCAACAAATGATAACCTTGTAGGCTGCATTCTCCGTTGGTAATACTTTACAAGCAAGTCTTTGGGGATAGCAGGAAGTAAACCAGTGTTTAGAAGTTGGATTTAAGAGGAACCCTACACAAACCTTCAGGTGGTCGAGGCACTTCTGGCATGAGTGACAGCAATTAGGTCAGTCAACTTTTTCTAGTATTACTGCTGGTTCATGGCAAATTTGGTCCCAATTTTAGCTCTGAATCCGTTCAGTTTATTTCTCCGTCAAATGTAATGCTTATTTATTCCCATTGTTTGAAATTAGTTGCATTGTCTCATAGCTTTGAGATTTTGATGATGTAATGGTTTCATTTTAAGAAAGACATTGTGGGGTAAGTGTGAGAGGCCAGATCCGGCCAGTTTAAAAGCTAAATGGTTAATCGATATCTTACATCCCTTAATTAAGGGTAAATATCCCCTCAATTTCTATCAGGAAAATTGTTTTCGTTCCTTTTATTTGTTTTTTTTTTTTCCAAAATAACGTCAATAAAATAATATTGCAGAAGGTGAAACGATACAGAATTTGTCACAGTGGGGACTCGTTGTGAGTATATATATATATATATATATATATATATATATATATATATATATATATATGATAACACATTAATTTATCATTAGATTAGCTGAGACTGAACAAGACCTACATACAGTTAACACACACACACACACTGATGTTGTGCAAGTTTCATTTTACAGCAGCTGATGAATGATTCAGTAAACACTATCAGAAGTTCAGATTCTGCTTGTTTACTTTACATTGAATGTCTCGCAATAAAATCACTGTGCTACTACTACTAGTTAGTACTAGCAATTGCTACTACTACTGTTACTAGTACGAATTATTATTGAGTGAGAGAGCAGCGCGTGCCATCAAAGTGACACTGGGGTACAAATATACGAAGTCCAGTATACCCATCATGACTACCCATCTGATAAGGGTACACCAGGCACATGCATCACAACCATATGTGCGCGACATGGTGATCTCATATCAAGATTAACAGTGCATGAACTTACAAGTGGGGTCCAGTTACAATTTTCTTCAGGTCAAGTAACCCATCCCGCTCAAAAGGTCCCTGAATAAGGGTGGTTTGAGGATGTTGAATGAAACACCCACTAAAGCCTTGGGCCGACCAAAGCCTTGTGATGGGTTTGATAGATGGAAACTGAAAGAAGCCTGTTGTGTATAATGTGTGTATGTGTGTATTTGTGTATTTGTGTTTACATCCCCATAACTTAGTAGTTCTGCAAAAGAGACTGATAGAATAAGTACCAGCCTTAAAAAAACAAAAAGTCCTGGGGGTTGATTCCCTGTTTACAATGGATGGATAGGTGCCCTCATCTTGTTCGTTGTTACCACGTTTCAGTTGATGTACTCTTCAGCCTTCATCAGGTGTTCTGGTTTTGGTGGAACTTCGAACCCAACCCTTTATTTCACTAATGGGGTACACTGTTCTCATTCCTGAGGTATTCTTTTTTGCTGATGTTATTTTTTCTGTAGGTATTATTTCTCGAGTCCCTGCTTGGGATTGAACTCAGAATCCAAGGGTTAGTAGCCTGTGTTCTTATCCACTGTGCTATATGCCCTCAGATTCTGAGATACTAACCCTCAGATTCTGAGTTTAGTCCCAGGCAGGGACTTGGGAAATAATATCAACAGAAAAAATAACATCAGCAAAAAAGAATACCTTAGGAATGAGAACAGAATAAAAAAAAGGGTTGGGTTCGGAATTCCACCAGAACACCTGATGAAGGCTGGAGAGTACATCACATGAAACGTGGTTACAACAAACATGGTGAGCACACCTCTCCATCCATTGTAAATCATCATCATCATCGTTTCCATGCTGGCATGGGTTGGACAGTTTGACTGAGGACTGGCGAGCCAGGAGGCTGCACCAAACTCCAATCTGACCTGGCAGAGTTTCTACAGCTGGATGCCCTTCCTAACACCAACCACTCCGAGAGTGTTGTGGGTGCTTTTACCTGCCACCGGCACGAGGGCCAGTCAGATGGTTCTGGCAATGACCATGCTCAAAAGGTGTTTTTTTTACGTGCTACCTGCACGGGAGCCAGTCCGGCGGCACTGGCAACGACCACACTCGAATGTTGTTTCTCACGTCCCACTGGCACATGTACCAGTAAGGCGACATATATAATTCCTCATGTCAGAAATATAGATTAGTATGGGGTTGATCTGTTTGATTAAAAATTATTCAAGGTGGTGCCCCAGCATGGCCACAGTCTAATGAGTGAAAGAAGTAAAAGAAGAAAGATAATCCATTTTAACAAGGCATGATAGATTTTTGAATAGAGAGTAAAATGGTCAGAAATTGATGATAGTCAGAGTACTTAATGGCTGACCGACTTTTGGTGAAGATATTAACTGGAACTGAAAAAAAAGAATTTAACACCAGCACCACTACTGCCTGATGCAAAGAAAATTGTGAAGATTGTGACTGTGAAATGTTGCTTTTAAAACTAGACAGGCACATTTTGATAAGATGGCCAGCTTCTTTTCCTTCTTCATTTGATCCAAATACTATTTTCATTTTCACTGTAGAGCTTTTCATTCCTTGCATAACACTGAAAACTATTTCATTACAACAACATACTGTAGACGTACTAATATTTAAGAAGAGGGGAAAGAGAAGAGAGAGAGATGGGGGCAGGGGTAGAGATTTTGGTAGGAAGAGAATTGATGCAAACATAATTTGGAGCTATTAGTTTTGGTGGCCTAGAATAACAGATGGAGATTGTCACCAATAAAACAGCTGGTTCATGAGATTTAGAGAATCAAGCAATGGTAGCAGCTAAAATACAAGGATTCTTTTCAGAAAATGAGATCTTTGTTTGAGGAATTGGTCTGCTGGTTGGCGCTCTCTGTATTTGTGTGTGTGGACACACACATACACACATGCGGATTGTGTTGTGACCTTGAGCAAGACAGTTTATTTCAAGTTGCTCCAGTCCATTCAACAGGCAAAAACGAGTCGTACCTGAGGCGATATCAGGTAATAAAGCATATTAAAAAAAGTTAGGTAACATCAGGTCATATTATGTAATATGTTTTGTGCATATACAATTACCATGCTATTGAAATATGTAGCATAAGTTGAATTACATCATCATCATCATCATCATCACCATTTAATGTCCGTTTTCCATGCTGGCATGGGTTGGACAATTGACAAGGGCTGGACAGCTGGGGAGCTGCACCAGATTCCATGTCTGCTTTGGCATGGTTTCTATGGCTGGATGCCCTTCCTAACATGCCAACCACTCAACAGAGTGTCAGTTGGGTGCTTTTTACGCGCCACCAGCACCAGTTCTTTTTATGTGGCACTAACACTCACACCAATGCTTTTTATGTAACACCTTGGTTTTAGGATCTCAATTCTGTTGTGGTGGGCAGATCTTCTTGCGTACAGCGATGCACCACATGGCTCAGTCCTCCATCATCTCCTTCAAAAGGTTCCGCATTTTGAGATCGGCCTTCAATACTTTGTCCTATATCTTCCTCATAAATATAAATGTAAATACCAAATTTAAATATCAATTCATGAATAGTATTCCTTTGTATATTAGTTCAACTCCAAGTAACAAACACTCCCTTGTCACTGTCAGAAACAAAGTGAATCAGTGATCGATCCATTAGAATCATTGAATGGCTTACCCACTGACTTATGAAATACACTGATGAGTGTGGGGTTGGGCTGGAACTTTTGGGCGTCTGAACCTTTATCTCACTAGGTTATGCTACAGTATTTGTGTTGGAACCCTATGTTGACAGTTCAATCCCAGCTGGAGCATATATACACAATGTACATTGAAAAATATGGTTTCTGGTGAGAAACTTGGACCATCTCATCATCTCATCGTCTTCTTGAGTGGTGCAAAGGTGTCATCTGCCAGGAGAAAGAAATCTCGCTTCAACTTGATAAAATACACAAACACACACAAAAAAAACACAGAAACAGTTTTCTGTGATTGAACTTATGCTGTATTGTTTAACCCAATATCAGCAGCCTTATGGTAAAGGGCATTCCAGCCATGACCATCTCAGCTATTTTCTCGTAAATAGTCTATCCAAGACTACATTATCCTATGTATGCTGCCTTGTTTTTTGTAAGAGTGCAATCTGAGGGAGATTTGGCTGCTATTTCTAGCAAACTGAGCAATCCCATAAACACTCTCTTGTTGGTTTCTCTCTCCAAGATGTGTTAAGCTGTTCATGATGTGGGGAAAGTGAAACTTTGAAAGAATATACTGGACATAATTAGCACTTTTAGCAAAACGGTGAAATTTAAACGAGCTTATATTACACCGTAAACACATTTCTACCAAACGCCCCGCCCCTTCCCACCACTTCATTTTCTGACGTATTCCTATATACTTTCCAAATTAATAATTCTTCCCTAACAGATTAAAATCAGATTTTTCTTGTGATATTTTCCTGCTAACGAAAGAAATTGCTTCCTCCCTAACACACACACACGACTGGTCTATATATTTCTATATTTCCTGTCTCTCTGTTTATCATCGGCTATTGAGTGCTCAGCCACCTCTGACATCATCATTTACGTCATGACAGAGGATAGTTGGATGGGTGGGTGGGTGTCATTTTAGTCAGAGATGGCGGATCTAAGAATTCTTGGTTATTTTCGCTCTGAAAACTACTTTTTGATTCATTAATGCTAGACACTAATTATATATATATATATATATATATAAAACGATCAATCTATCTACCTATCTATCACTACACACACACACACACACACACACACACACACACACACACACACACACAATTACATACATTATATATATATTAATAATTGGCAGAAGTTCCAGAGTGACTCCTGGGCTGAGAGTTTCTGTGTTGGCTCTTATCAAACTAATTTCAAATCAAGAGGTTACACACACACACACACACACACACCTCTTTGGCACTCCATCAGTTACGACAACAAGGGTCCCAGTTGATCCGATCAAAGAAACAGCCTGCTCATGAAATTAGCATCCAAGTGGCTGAGCACTGCACAGACACATGTTCCCTTAACGTAGTTCTCGGGGGGAGATTCAGCGTGACACAGAGTGTGACAAGGCTGGTCCTTTGAAATACAGGTACAAGAGAAACAGGAAGGAAGAGAGAAAGTTGTGGTGAAAGGGTACAGCAGGGTTCACCACCACCCCCTGCCAGAGCCTCACAGGGCTTTAGGTGTTTTCAGTCAATAAAACTCACAATGCCTGGTCTGGGAATTGAAACTGTGATCCTATGACCACGAGTCTGCTGCCCTAACCACTGGGCCATTGCGCCTCCACACACACACACACATATATATATATATATATATATATATATATATATATATATATATATATATATATATATATATATATATATATATATATATATATATATATATATATATATATATATATATATATATATATATATATATATATATATATATATATATATATATATATATATATATATATATATACTGGTGATAATGGCATTTCTGTGGATTGTCAATCCAGACAAATCACTCTGTAACTTGTGCTGATCATTAAAAAAAGCACAAGCATGGCTGTGTGGTAAGACATTGGCTTCTCAGCCAAATAGACACACACACACATCATGGAGGTGGCCACATAAAAAGCACATTTCGAGTGTTGGGCCTCAAGGAGGCAATGACTGAGGCCTTTGGCATTATGTCATGCTTGAGAAGAAGACCCATCAAGCCAAGCAAAATCGCAGTTGTGGCAGATACTGGTTTCACACAAATGGCACCTGTGCCAGTGGCACATAAAAGCACCCATTACACTCTCAGAATGGTTGGTGTTAGGAAGGGCATCCAGCTGTAGAGACCATGCCAAATCAGACTGGAGTCTGGTGCAGCCCTCCAGCTTACCAGCCCTGGTTAAACCGTCCAACCCATGCCAGCATGGACAATGGATGCTAAATGATGATGATGACATTTAGCTACAATTTCTAGCGAGTCCAGGGTCCAAAGCACTCCTCCCTACTGGCACTTCAGTGACAAAGATTTTACAAGATGCTGGTGAAAGGCTTACATCATTCCAATGATCCCAATGATAAAAGACTAAAGATCATCATCAGTTTAATGTCCCCCTTTTCTATGCTTGCAGGGGGTCAAGCAGAATCAGTTGAGGCAGATTTTCTTCTGCTCGATGCCCTTTTTTTGTCACCAACCTTCACCTGTTTCCAAACAAGATAATATTTCTTAATGGTCAGACATGTTTTTCAAGGAAGGCTGGAAATGAATGACACCACTTGCGTGATGGTGATGCTTGTTTATGGCTAACACATCATGTCAAGTCAGAAGTGCATGAGCACGCACATAGAATGAGCTTCTATACACTTTATGTCTACCAAATCTCACAAAGCATTGGTTGGCCTGGTGCTATAGTACAAGACACTGGCTCAAGGCACCATACAGTGAAATTGAACCTGAGATCACAGAGTTAGGGAACATGCTTTTTAACTACATAGCCATACCGGCATCTTCTGTATGTGAAATAAGTGCCACTGTCTCTTCTTGTCCTTTCTCAAATGTGTCTCACCAAACCATTTTATATCTTTTTAAATTACAAGATTTGATAAAATAGAAACTTTATTCTCATATCAAAAAACAAAACAAAATTTTTTTTTCTCTTAAAATTTAAATCATTTTGTCTGAAATTAATTTTCTAGACATAATGAATTCATGGAGTAATCAGAACTATCTGTTCGAAATCTTCCTCAATATTTTTGGAAGAGATCAATAGGCAATAATTATATTTTGGTAGACTTATTGTGGAAATCAGTAAAAGTTTTAAAGATTAAAGAATATTTTGTGATTAAACCGTTTTCTCTTCTACAAAATTATTTTTGCATTAATGCACATTTTTGGTAACAAATAATCTGTTTTAATACAATAGCTTTATGCCTATGTGTTGTTAGGGGAGATAACTCAAATAGAGAAAGATGTAAAGTGAGAGAGGGAGAGGGAAAAAGTAAGAAAGAAAGATAGAAACATGTAAGAGAAAGGCTAAAAGCAAAGAGAGTGGAGATTTAAAGATGAAGATGGAGTTGGGATTAGAAACAATGAAGATGTGTCAACGTGTTTTTAGTCACCTCATTTTCTTATTCTCTCTCCGTCCTTTGTCTTATGGCTTTGTTAAGCTACACACAAACAAACCGGTGGAGACAAGAATACATTTACCAAAGCTTTATTACTTTACGTACATCAGGGCTGAAGTCGTCAGTTATTTCTGTTTCGTTCACTCAGATTCGTTTCACGCTCACCGTTGACAGTCTTCTGTTTTGATTCTCCTTTCCGGAAGTCCTTTTTTTTACTGCTGACCAATTTCCTCTAGCTAGCCTGCTGCAAAGTTTCTATCTGCAGTTTGTCTGTCACGAACCCTTCCCTACATAGCTCCCCTCCCACCAGAACTGTAGACTGTCACTGGAAACGGGATATGCGTTTTAATTGTCCTGCCCCTGCGTGGGGTTACTCGATTCTTTGCTGACTGTTCCTTGTCAAGGGCTGGTGTGATCTGTCTAGGACGGCCCCTGTTTGGTGGTTGGGCCACCTGGACGGGGCTGTCAATATCGAGATGGGCCGGTTTCAATCTATCGATGGAGACTGTGTCTTGTCATCCACCAATTAGGAGTTGGAATGTTTTATCTCCTGGAAGTATGACTCGATATGGACCATCGTAGGGTGACTGGAGGGGGGGGTCTTCGTTGTGTATCACGTCAGGGTCACCAGTTATAGCTTTGTTAAGCTAAACGCAAACAAACGAGTGGAGACGAGAATACATTTACCAAACTTTTATTACTTTAGGTACGAATCCTGCCCTACACTCTCTCTCTTCCTCCGTGTTTGTTTGGAGGGTTTTTCAATTATATTCTCTGAGCTAAAATAATTATTTCACTCCAAGAATGGAAAAATGCCAACGTCTTTAGCACTTATGTATGTATGGATACAATTAGTAAAGTTATCGCACTGTAAACATGCGCGCACACACAACACATTTTCAGCGAATGCTCCCACCCACCTTGTTTATGATGGTGTGTCTGAATATGAAGATACAATCAAAAGGCTAAGTGGGAGGAAGGGTGGGAGTAAAGCTGTGGTCCTCTCAAAGACATTAGTAAATATCCAAAGACGATTATTACAATTGCAACAATATAAATAAATACGAGGGTGAGTGAATATGTTTCATATGATGCAGTACACAGATTCTATTTTTACTGGCCAATAGAAAGGGGTTGTAAAAACAGATTTGCATATGATTAGCATGTTGCTTCATGAGCCAAAATTCAATCAGTGCAGTGATGGTTAATGAAAGACTGTTGGAATCTTTACAATACAATGATTAGTAGCAGCAGCAAGGCAGTCTTTGAGGTGTCATCAGCGTTATTTTAAAATCCACTTGCATGGCATAGATGGAGCTTTTTGAGGCTGATTTCAAACAACCAAATGCCCTTCCTGTTGCTAAACCTCATATCTTTTTCTCCCTAAGACCAGACAAGTTTTGGCAGAACATTGCTTGTATGAGGGTGACACTCATTTACAACTATCACAAATGCTACATAAAAAAAGCACCGGAGCTGGGGTCATACAATGAACACTCAGTGTACCATCTGTAAATTGGTTGTCATTAAGAAGGGAATCCAATTGTAGGAACCAAGCTGAAACAGACAAACAGAGCCCGGTGTGGCTCCAGCTCCTGTTGAACCGTGCCAGCAAGGAAAACAGATGTTGATGACGATCATGGTGATGATGACATGATGTCAATACAAGGAGAGAAACACATACAACGGGTTTCTTTGAGATTTTTGTCTACCAAATCTGCTCACAAGGCTTTGGTTGGCTAAGAGACACCTATGCCCAAGGTGCCCTGCAGTGGGACTGAACCTGAAGTCTTCTGGTTGGGAAGGGAGCTTCTTAATCAGCTCCTAGATAAACGGTTTCCTTCTGCTTCCAGCCTGTAAGACATCTAGGTGACCCACTCTGAAGACAATTGCAATGTAATGGTGTTTGCAGGTCAATACATTTACATTACTGCAACAGTTAAGCCAGCTGCTATCAGTTGTTACACTGCATTCAGTGTAGCACGACCTTCACCTTGACACCTGGTGACCTCTTTTATCTAATCTTTGAATAGCATTTAAAAAAACAAAAAATGTAAATAAATAACTGAATATTTAATTTTTACCAGCCTCAGGGAAATAGAGGAAAACTGTTCAGAGAAAATCACTGAAATAATTTTGTGCTAGAGACAGATAACTTGTTGAATAATGTTTGTGTGCCATGGGTGGTGCATCAGATTTTCAGCTGGGTACGTTAGCCACCTGGCCATCAGGTCCCTTTAGCATAGTTCACTCCTTTCGATAACAACCTGCCTGAAACCGCTTCTGGTCCTGTAGTACAAATGTCTTGTTTTCATAAGTTTTGAATTAAAATCTTCCACCAAACCTTAGTCACAATTTATCTTCCTAACACTAGCTGAATGACAACTAAGTTATTTTACTAGATTCTTTGTTCTATTTGAAATTAATTGAAAGAAACACAGAGCATCTCAACAGAAATATGATAACAAAACGGTTAAAATATACATTTAAGTCTAATTGATTATTTGAATTTCATTCATTTCCAATCTTCTGCAAAAACATGTCCAGTCATGGGGAAATGTCATTTTGCTTGGAAATAGGTAAGGGTTGGTGACAGGAAGGGTATCTGGCTACAGAAAATCTACCTCAATAAACTCCACCTGACCCATGCAAAACAATGAACAGTGATCACTAAATGATGACGAATGGTGGAGGCAAGAGAGGGAAAACCCCTTGAAATCTGGCCCAGCCATGACACCAGAATGGATTTAGTTGAAGGGCCCCACGGATCAGATACGATTAGCTTGAGGGGATTTTTGCAGTTGGTGGTGGTTCTTTCTTGGTCGGTGACAAATATATTTAATGGAGGGGTGAAACAGGTGAGGAAGAGAAAGTGCAAAGAAAGGTGGAGCGAAGGGTTGTAAGGAACAGTGAGGGGGATGAAGTCCTTTGACTCACTGAATCCTGTCAAACTGTCCAACCCATGACAGCATGGAACATGGACATTAAATGATGATGACGGTGATGATGATGATTAAATGAATTTGAGACAGTTTTAATGACAATCAATTCCAATAAAAACCATAACTTATGGAACCCAATTTAGGAAAGTCTGACATGAAGCATGATAAAGAAATGGTATATCATTCTAAGGAATTCCATCTCACAGGACAACAGGACAGTGTTAACTTTGTACATGAAGTTTGACAACAACAATAACATCAGCATCAAAATCCTTTCATTCCTCCTTCCCATGCTGGCCTGGCTCAGACAGTACCTTATGGTCAGAGTCTATCTTTTGTTGGAAGCCCCTGCTCTCACAGACGGCTGCCTGTTGCTTTTACTGAATTTAGTTACAAGCACTTAAGCTCTGAGTTCAAAACCCACACATGTTAACTTTTTCTTTCATCCTTTTAGAGAGTTGATACCAGTCATATAATGGGGTTGATTTGACCCTTCAGTATTCAGATTACTCTGTCAAATGTATTGATTACTTACTCGCATTATCTCGTAGCTTCAGGATTTCAATGATGTGATTGTTTACTTTTAGAATAACATTGTAGGGTAGGTGTGAGAGGCAGGATCTGGCTGGTTTCAACATAAAAGAGGAAGAATATTTGAGCGCTGGTTTAAATGCTAAAGGGTTAATTAACTGTTCCCAAATTTAGAGAACAATGATATGGTGTTGTGCCCTTGTTAAAACTCTTTATTCTTATTATTTGATCCCAAGAAAAGAAGATGGAAGCCAACAGATTTGCTAGATTTACCAAACAAGTGATGCTGATCTGCTTAAACATTTAGCATTCAGATTACTTTGCCAAATTTAATATGTATTAATTGGCATCATTTTGAATTAATGCCTTATCTCATAGCTTCAAAACTTGAATGATGTGACTGTTTATTTTTAGAATGACATTGTAGGGTAGGTGTGAGAGGCTGGATTTGGCCAGTCTGAATATAAACAGGTAGAATATTCAGGCCAGTTTAAACTTGTGGTGGAGATTGATGTTTGGAAGGGAGATAGTCCCAAAGAGCAGCACCTCTGCTGGAAAGGACTGAATGATGTATTTAGAAGGAGAGATATCATAAAGGTGGAGCAGAAGGTGGAACGGGGGAGGAAGCTCATAAACCGGAGGGCCCCTGGTTGTGAAGAAGAAACCTAGTTATTTGGGAAACAGCTTTGGCACTGTTACTGAAATGTGTTGGTGCCATGGAAACTAATCTGAGATGGTAAAGCCCAATGTTTATAGCAAGTTTGAAGGCATTTAGAAATATTTTGGTTGGGAATTGAGAAAGTGGGCAGCACAGATATGGTTCCTTACCCTGTATGTGTGTGTGTGTGTGTGTGTGAGTTGTTGTTGTGGGGGGGGGAGAGACGAAGTTGTGTTACCCACTGAAGGATGCTTTCAATGGTTAGTGTTCAGGAAGGCAAGTTTAATATAACATGTCTAGGTTGTGTCTAAACAATATATGTGTGTGTGTGTGTGTGTGTGTGTGTGTAAGGTTAAAGAGGAGTAAAAGATGGTAGTGACTGTGTAAGAAAATTTTGGAAATAAAATGATAAATCAACATTTTAAAACGATAAAAATTCAAGAAACTGTAACAGAAGTGAGTTAAATGTAGCTAGAATTTCAATAAAAACTAAAGAAACAATACTGTATTTAAAACAGAGGTGGCAGAGGTAGTGGTGGTGGTGGTGGTGGTGGAGGCGGTGGTGGTGGGGTCAGAGATGAAGAATTGATATATTTTATGACTTTGATAATGGAATCTCAGTCAGTTAGTGGCTATCAAATTAATGTTTCAAAAATAAACATGATATTGATGGAACTAAAAACTACTACCACTACCACTACCAGCACTGCTACGACTGCTACTCCCCCTCCTACAACTACTACTACTACTACTACTACTACTATTGCTACAGTCAATGAAGCATTCTACTAAAATGTTACTGTTTTCAAAGGAGACAGAAGTTTGCGAGAGAACCTGAGAAGGGACAGATTAATATTTAACGATTGCTTTAAGTAAAACAGAAGTCATTAAAAATACATAATTAAAATGTTAAACCATTTCTAATTAACAGCCCTGAATTAAGACTCAAGAGAAAAAAAATAAATAAAAATAATTGTCTTCAGTGGCACTTTTAAAAGAGACAAATTATTAGTAATTAACAAGATGGTAGCATACAGAAGAATTGATCTCATGCTCATAGATATAGATGATTGATGATGACTCATGAAGACTATTGTTTAACCATGGGTCTACCTCAATCAAGAAAAGCCATGACTAAAGGTGTTTTAATTAAAACGAAGAAAACAAAAAAAATCCCTATCATTATTCAAGATGGTGAGCTGACAGAATCATTAGCATGCCAGACAAAACGTTCAGCGGCATTCCGTCCGTCCTGAGTTCAAATTCCACTGAGGTTGACTTTGCCTCTCATCCTTTCAGCATTGATAAATTAAGTACCAGTGAAACACTGGGGTCAATGTAATCGACTAGTCCCCCTCCCACAAACTTTCAGACCTTGTGCCTATAATAGAAAGGATTATTTGAGGCAATCTCAGCTGGCAGGTTGGTAGCATGTTGGACAAACATGCTCAGCAGCATTGAAAATCTGGCTCTTTATGTTCTGAGTTCAAATTCTGCTGAGGTCAGCTTTGCCTATCATCGTTTTAGAGCTGATGTAATTAATGATCCCCATCTCCGTCGCCCTAAATTTACTGGCCTTGTGCCAAAATAATAATAATAATAATTATCGTTATTAAGACTCCTGTCAGATTGTCTAACCAATTATGTTGTGGTGAGAGTCATGACATCCCCTGCAAGAATAGACTTGACCGAATGACTATAAAGAGTAGGGGTCTGAATGAGAGACAAGACAAAATAAAGCATTAATTGCAGGAAGTTGTAAGGCGTCGTTTTGGTAGTTTGTCAGAATATCATTCTTTGTGGTTTGCATAGAGTCCATGGATGGTGTTACATTGTTGTTAGCCTGCTTCGTTATATATGTGTTTATTGTTACTAAATGGTTATAGTGTAAACGAGTATCGTCATGATGAGTGGTGATATTACAATAATTGCAGATGACTAACTACATTACAATACCTTTTGCTGACATGAAAAATAGATATGAAATGGTGATGACGGTGCTAAAAGTGGTGAGCCGCAGAATCGTTAGCATGCTAATCAAAATGCTTGCTGGCATTTCGTCCATCTTTACATTCTGAGTTCAAATTCGGGCCAAGGTTGACTTTGCCTTTCATCCATTTGGGGAGGATAAAATTAGTACCAGTTGAATACTGAGGTTGATGTAATCGACTTGCTCTCTACCTCACCTTTTAGCCTCTGTTTTCCATGCTGGCATGGGTCACATGGTTTGACTAGAACTGGTAAGCTGGAGAGCTATGCCAGGCTCCAGTCTGGTCTGGCTTGGTTTCTATGGCTGGATGCCCTTCCTAATGCCAACCACTCTGAGAGTGCCTTTTATGTGTCATGGCACTGGCCACGATTATGATTTCACTTGGCTTGACATATCTTCTCAAGCACAGCAAATAGCCAGAGGTCCCTCCAACCCTCGACATTGGGCTAAGTTAGAAAATACCTTCGTATCGATGTTGTGGTCAATATTTCATTGGTTTTATCCTGAAGTTGCCTTAAACATAGCAGTTATTTACCACGGTCATCTGGCACTCTGTTGGTTATGGCAATGAGGGTTCCAGCTGGTCTGATCAACGGAATAGTCCGCTTGTTGTGCAAGTGGCTGAGTAATCCACAAACATATGTACCCTTAATGTAGCTAGTTCTCTTGAATTTTCTGCCAGCTGGGAGGACTGGAGGAACATGAAATAAAGTGTCTTGCTCAGGGACACAATGTGCCTTCATGCCATTTATACACAGTCCTCTGTAATGTGATTGGCATTAAGAAACACATCCAGCCACAGAAGCCATGCTGAAACAGGAGACAAGAAGACTTTGCACAATCTGTCGGCTTTTGCTTTGCTCCTGTCAAAGCAGCCAACCCATGACACCATGGAAAGAGGGCATTATATGATAATGAGGCACGTAGAAAGCCCCTTTCGAGTGTTGGGCCTAGCAGAGGCAAAGTGGCCTGAGCCCCTTTCGTGTGTTGGACCTCACAGAGGCAATGACCAAGACCTTTGGCATTACGCTGTGCTTGAGAAGAAGACCCATCAAACCGAGCAAAATCACAGCCGTGACAGATACTGGTGCCATGCAAATGGCACCCGTGCCAGTGGCACGTAAAAGCACCCTTTACACCTTCGGAGTGGCTGGCATCAGGAAGGACATCCTGCCGTAAAAACCATGACAAACCAGACTGGAGTCTGGTGTAGCCTTCCAGTTTGCCAGCCCTGGTCAAACCAGCCAACCCATGCCAGCATGGACAATGGACGCTAAATGATGATGATGATGATGATGATGATAAGGACAAAACAGTGCTGATTCTACATTTAAAGCACTGTCGATGGTACCACATACTACTAAAACTACTAACCCTGGCATTTCCTCCTCCTCCTCCAGAACCTAAATTACACAGCAACAATATTTACTACTGAATAGTAAATCGTAGTAGTAGTAGTAGTAGTAGTGTGAGTGTGTAGATGCATTGTGTGTGTGTGTGTGTGTGTGTGTGTGTGTGTGTGTTTACTATCTGGTCCAGGTTGTATGTCAAGACATATATCTGTCTGTTTGGACATAATATAACCTGTAACATATGTGTGTATTGTACACGTTTGTGAGTGTGTGTGTGTGTGTGTGTGCCTATCAGTCAGTGTATATGCATTATGTGTGTTAGTATATTTGTGCATTGCGTATATATGATGTACAAATGTGTGTGTGCGTTAAAGTGATTGATAATGGCACAAAGCTGAGCAGGCAATTTAACCACTGATATAAGACAAGATGTTTTCCTACAGCAATACTACCAGCAGCAACAATAGTGGTAGTGGTGGTGGTGGTGATGGTGGTGGTAGAACCCCCCCCCCCCCCGGGCTCCAGTAGTGAGACTGATTAAACTCCCTGATAGGCCTCATCAACAAGAGTGATACGAGAGCTGGACATTGAAAGTCACCTGACTTTCTTTAAAACAAGGGATTCTCCCTGAACCTCAATTTGCCACATGAAACCAGAATGGAGGAAGCCCACATGTCCAAGACTAAGAAATATGGCAGTGCAGCCACCAGACTGAGAGATACTCCAAGTGAAAGTTCTCACCATAGATATGGGAGCAAGAGGGCGTTTGTGAGCAAGAGGGCGTTTGTGAGCAAGAGGGGGTTTGTGAGCAAATGTGCTTCAGGTCACATGGAATGGCTTTCAGTTTCTGGGAGAAAGAAAACCAGGGTTCTTAAGAAAAAAGCTGAAGGAGCTGAGAAGAGTTTACAACTGAATCTGGTCAAGGAAGAATGAAAGCGAACTTCAGATGGCATAATTTACCATTTTGGTCAACTGGTGTCTGCTGGGTACTTCAGCTCTGGGGCACACATAGAGATGCAGGTCAAGTTGTAAACAATAGCATAGAATGTGGCAACAGAGGAATGTGCAAGAGCTCAGGGCCTGGATGCAGTCTGCTTCCCTCCCACCTACCCCTTTGAATGTTAAGAGATAAGGGCCAAAGCACTTGCAGGGGGTTGGGGGCTTCTGCTATTCAGATCTCCCTAGAGTTTGTTACTTACTAACCTAGCAATGTTGGCTCCCCTCCACCCAACCCCCCCAGATAACTCAGGATAGAGAGTGTGTAGGGTATGGGGGGGGCAGCAAACTGTTGCCGTAGTAATTTGATCCTTAATTCAGATGCTGCTTTGTCCTTTCACAATC
Source organism: Octopus bimaculoides (assembly GCF_046866305.1). Classification (NCBI taxonomy): domain Eukaryota; kingdom Metazoa; phylum Mollusca; class Cephalopoda; order Octopoda; family Octopodidae; genus Octopus; species Octopus bimaculoides. The sequence goes on along the minus strand of NC_142929.1, from coordinate 193,107,654 downwards.
ACAAAATAGGGCACCGTGTGTGTGTGTGTGTGTGTGTGTGTGTGGGGGGGGGCTAAACAGGGAGCAGGATTAAGTCTTTTTGTAGAAAGGGCAAATCAAAAAAAAAATAAATAAATAAATTTAATTTAAAGAAAAAAAAACCAAAACTATTTGGCAATTAAATCTAGTGATGACAGATTACCAAATAACGGTCTGGCAGCACACACACACACAGAGCGATAATTGTTGCTCTTAGTGTGAGAGATTGTAATTGTTTAGAAAAAGGAAACAAGGCCACAGAAGGGATAAAGAGCCCCAAAATAATGCCATCTCAGGAGGGAGATACTCTAAGCAGGGGCTTACAAAGCAACATGGGGAGATTCTATGTGATTACTTGATCTGTTGGAAATAACAGGCAAATCTCCCTCCTGTCATATCATTTGGTCTTAGGAAAGTCCTTAGGATGGTCACATCTGGAATATGCTTGACCACAGGTCTGCTCAATCAGGACTCACCTGGGGTTAAACAACAACAATAGGAGCTAATGAGAAACATTAATTGTAAAGTTAATTAACCAGTAATGAGAACAACAATCTTTCTATAATGATTGTGTTGTATCACTAAATGAAGTTTCATTATTTATAATTACTTCAGTCTGACTGGCTGTCAACAGGTACCAGTCCTAGGTCACACCACGAACAGAGCCAAAACACTGTCCCAACTCACATCAACTAACAGAGTGCCAGTTATATGATTTGCAGACATTATGATCTCCCCACCCACCATCATTTAATATCCATGTTCCATGTTGTGTACAGCATTAAAGACGACATCAAAACAAGTTCTGTTGATAAAAATTTAACTTTTTTGTAGAAATGACCACCAGACAGGGGCTTTACATGGTAAGAAAAAAAACAAAAAGTCATAGTCTTTAATGCATTGTCGAGAATAAGAACATTCTTCAGAGAATTCCAGAAATATTTACTGCTGCTGCGACAACTTTAGGCAGTTTAAAGTGAATGTCTAGCTTGTGTGGGCTGGATGGTTAGTTTCCTCCAACACTGACAAGTTATTCCCATGTTATCATCTGCTGGGGTTTGAAGTGGCAGACAGCAGATTGCATGAAATTTAGAAAATTCAACACAGACCAAATATAGAAGGAAGAATCAAGAGAAAGAATTAATCCACCAATTGAATGTTGTTAAGTGATTAAGTATTGCTCTGCAGGGAGACATTTTGGTTTTATAACAAATTAATATTTGTGCCAAAGGAAATCCTACACATTTCAGATAAAAGAGTCGACTTTTCAAGAGTTGGAATTATAATAGAGTTACCCTTAAGGCATAAATGCAAATCTATAATGGATTGGAAATGTCAACAAGAGGTCTCCATCTCAAAAGATTGACATGGCTGAGTGGTAAGGTGTTTGCTTCTCAACCATGAGGGTCCAGGTTCATTCCCGCTGTGTGGCACTTGGGTAAGTGTCTTCTGCTATAGCCCCAGGCTGGCCAAAGCCTTGTGAGTAGATTTGGCAGATGAAACTGAAAGAAGCCCATTATATATATAAACATATCACCATTATCATCATTTAGTGTCCGTTGTCCATGTTGGCATGGGTTGGATGGTTTGACCTGGGCTGGAAATCCGGATGGCTTCACCAGACTCCAGTCTGATTTGGCATCATTTCTAAAGCTGGATGCCCTTCCTAATGCCAACCACTCCGAGAGTGTAATGGGTGCTTTTATGTAGCACTGGCACGTGTGCCATTTGTGTGACATCGGTATCTGCCACAACTGCAATTTTACTTGGCTTGATGGGTCTTCTTCTCAAGCACAATATAATGCCAAAGATTCTGGTCATTACCTCCATGAGGTGCAACACTTGAAAGGATCTTTTCCCATGCCACCGGCACGGGTGCCAGTTACATGACAACATCAGCCACAACTATGATTTCACTTGACTTGATTAGTCTTCTCAAGCACAGCATATTGCCAAAAGTTACGGTCATTTGTCATTGACTCTGTGAAGCCCAAAGTTCAAAGATCATGCTTCACCACTTCATCCCATGTCTTCCTGTGTCTACTTCTACCACAGATTCCCTCCACAGTTAGAGATTGGCACTTCCTTACACAGCTATCCTCATCCATTCTCGCCACATGACCATACCAGCAAAGGCTTCTCTCTTGCACACCACATCTGATGCCTCTTATGCCCAACTTTTCTCTCAAGATGCTTACAGTCTGTTGTACATGCACACTGACATTACACATCCAGTGGAGCATATTAGCTTCATTTCTATATATGTGTGTGTGTGTGTGTGTGCGTGTGCGTGAGTGAGTGTGTGTATGTGAGTGTGTGTCTTTGTCCCCCATCACTGCTTGACAACTGATGTTGGTGTGTTTACATCCCCATAACTTAGCGGTTCAGCACAAGAAACCGATAGAATAAGTACCACACTTAAAATAAAAAAAGTACTGAGATCAAATTGTTTGACTAAAATTCTTCAAGGCGATGCTCCAGCATGGCTGCAATCTGATGACTGAAGCAAGCAAAAAAAAACACAAAAATAAAAGAGAAAAACAAAACAAAACATGAATAAATATGTTCTCCCTCCACCTCTTTCTTCAATGAATTCAACACTGATGCTGCTACTAATGATGATGATGATGATGATGATGATGATAGTTATGGATCTCTAAACTATTGATCTTGTACGGTGCTTTTGTAGTGAAGAAACAACCTCTAAGCTTTCAGCCCCCACCCGACCGTCAGCTATTCTCAACATTATCTACTGAACTCACCTGTTTCAGTGACATTTACTCTGATTATTCCTTGCCCTTTGCAACCCCACCACGACCTCCCACTAACAGCCAATCATCCGTGCAAAACAACAGGCCCCACCCTCTTTCCTTCCATTCGAATTCATTTCACTGTTGTGAAAGAGGGAACCTTAAGGTTATTACGACCAAAGTTTGGCTGTGTGGTAAGAAGCTTGCTTCCCAACCACATGGTTCCGGGTTCAGTCCCACTGCATGACACTTTGGCCTAGTGTCTCCTGTTATAGCCTCAAGCCAACCAAAGCCTCGTGAGTGGATTTGGTAGATGGAAACTGAAAGAAGCTTTTCGTATATATATATATATATATATATATATATATATACATATATATATATGTGTGTGTGTGTGTTGTCCCCACCACCATTTGATAACTGGTATTGGTGTGTTTATGTCCCTGTAACTTAGCACTTTGGCAAAGGAAACTGATAGAGTAAGCATCAGATTTTTAAAAAAAGGGAAAAAAGAAAGTATTGAGGTTGATTCATTTGATTAAAAGTTTCTTCAAGGTGATGCCCCAGAATGGCCAGTGAAAGGAATGAAACAAGTAAAAGATGCAGAAAAGAATACAAATAGAAATGAAGTAAATTTTATAGAAACTAAGGAAACCTGAAGGGGCCGTTTAAAGTATGAAAGAAAGGGCCAGGGAAGAAGAGATTTGTTGGGATTGCGGAGCTATGGGGGCAACTCGCAGTTTAGAAGAGGGAGGAGTGGGGGTGACTGGGGTGGAGCAAGAAATAGGAGTGATGAGGTACCTGGGTGGAACCTCAAGGTAGAAGTGAGGAGAGGAGAGAGGAAGAAGGAGTGTGGGTGAGTGGAGGTTGTAGGAGAGTACGGGGTGGGGGTGAGAGAAGGGAAAATGGATGAGGGGAGGGGAAGAGAGGGAGGTGACAACTGTAAATATTGGGAAAGTTGAAGGGTGGATGTAGTGACTGGTGGATAAGGGGTGGAAAGGGTTGACTAATGATGCATGAGTTAGGGGAGGTAGGGTTAATGAGAGATGACTGACAGTGCAGGAAAACAGTCTATGGAGCAACAGAAAGCTAGGACATGGTTATGCGGAGAATAGGAAAGAAATGACACCATATGAACGAGCCTTTTGTTTACAAAGATTGTGCAATGTTTGGAGGCATCTGAAGCAGTGGAGGCAGGCAGTTGTTTGGCCACAGACTGCAACCATCTGCTTGACCAGTTAGGCCATGGGTGCCTTGTATTTGTCTGTCTGTCAGAGACCTTACTACATAAAAGACATATGTAAAGAGTTAAGTCAGGTCTCAGAAGCCTAAATTCCAAGTTGTGTGGCAGTGTGAGGTGTCCCTGATTAAAATAATTAACACTGTTTATATGAAGTAATATTGCTACTTGATAAATCAGAGAGCATAAGTGAGGTTGTTTATATACACCAAAATGGTACACGATTCCCTCTCCCTCGTGTTTGCTGAACGAACATTTTGATGAATGCGAGAGTCTATAATCTAAACAGTTGAATATGCATTACTTTAATCAATGTTCTTCGTAACCGAGGCACTTGTTTAGTTGGACTGCAGAGAGAACAAAGTGTATTCAAAGTTCATCAGAATGGAGCTGAGTAGTGGTGTGGAGAGGGGTGAGAATCAATAAAACATATTGATTACACTCGAGCCCCACCCAACTAGTGAGAAACCATTAAAAACAAAGCAACAACAGTAATGAAGTCAATTGTGTATTTAAACTTTTTTTTTTAAATAACAAAGTCAATTTTAAAAATGTTACTACTATTACAACTAATTTAAAAATCAATTATAGAAAAGAAAATGTGAACTTGTGATAGCAGCAGCAGCAGCGGCAGCAGGAAAAGCCAAAACCTTTTCACTAGTTTTGAAGAGAAAGAAATCAATAATGTTGTAATGATTTATTTAAACCCAGTTTTCCCCCCACCCCACCCCACCCACGTGGAACATAAACATTTACCATGGAATCATGGCTTCTCGATGCTGCCAAATGAAAGTCCATCATTTCTCAACATTGTTAAATATTTAGGAATATTTGCAGGAACTTTCTGGTAACATTAGAAGCAAACCGTTTTAGTGAGAACTCTGCCAGTCTTGTATACCACACAATCTCGTTTAACGACTCCCATATACGTATTTCTTATCACTAAACAGGGAAGACTAAGTAATTACTTGACCTGCAAGATATAGCAGCCAAATCTTCCTCAGATCACATTCTGCTATTAAAAACATTAGAATACCGCACACCTTCAACATCATGATCTTTTTAAACTGTTTAGGTAAGCTAGAACTACAATAAAAATCATCATCATCATCATCATCATTTAGCATCCACTTTCTATGCTGGCATGAGTTAAATGGTTTGACTTGAACTGGGGGGGGGGGGGGGCAGCACTGTGTTCCAGTCTGATTTTGGTGTAGTTTCTATGGCTGGAAGCCCTTCCTAATGCCAACCACTCTGAGAGTGTAGAGGATGTCTTTCACGTGTCACCAACAGGGGTACTTCTATGTGTCACCGGCATGGGTGCTCAAATGTGTCACTGGTGCTTTTATGTGTCATAATTATATGAAGAGTAATTAAAACAATTATTCACCCTTCTATTAATTAAAAATCCTTTTAATTAACACGACATAGTCAAAGACAGGATGGCCACAGCTAGAATACCTTTAATCAAGCTCTGCTTGATCAAGGATGACACCTCAGGTTAAATGACAACAACCTATGTCAGGTCACTAATGTCATTGGGAAAAGGCATGACAGCCTCGACTTCCATTTGTTCCTTAAGCTTCCAGCTCACCTAAAATTGCAAAGAGAACCCAAGCAGGGTACCTTTCAAGAAGGAGATACACAGTCAGTTCTTCATTATATACTGAACATCCTTCTCTGCCCCTTTAGGGACGGATGAGGGATAGTTGCAGTCCTTTATTTCCTTTTAGGGTCTCCAAGACTGATGAGTAAATAGTGAAGAAATTATCGTCTCACCAAAGACCTTGTAGTGGTGTTCAACTGGACAATGGACTGAGTCTATCTCCCAGCCAGGCAATTTAGAACGCAAATAACCAGAACAAATAGCACAAAGCATCTTGTCTGATGCTCTACCAGTTCTGCCACTCTACTTCCCAAGACTTGTTATACTTTTATTGCAATGAAAGGCAAAGTTGAGAAGCTTGCTTCCCACCCACACACAAAGCAGAGTTGTTGATGTGAATATAAATACATAATTTTAAAACACATGATTGGGAAAAAAAAATCTCGGTATCATTCATTTAACATTACACACGTTTCATTTACTAATAAGAGTTACCAAGTTGTACATGTCGGATAAACATATAAGATCTCTCCAATTAGAAATTCTTCACAGAATGAAATAATACAAAATTTACACTTTATATATAGTTAGTAATCAGAGGCCCTTGAGATAGATGGAGGATAGAACATGTGTGTGCATATATATACATGTATATATATATGTGAAGGTGCATGGCTCAGTGGTTAGAGCATTGAACTTACGACTGTGAGGTTGTGATTTTGAATCCCGGACTGGGCTGCATGTGTTCTTGAGCAAGACACTTTATTTCACGTTGCTCCAGTTCACTCAGCCGTTGAAATGAGTTGTGACGTCACTGGTGCCAAGCTGTACCGGCCCCTTTGCCTTTGCCTTGGATAACACTGGTGGTGTGGAGAGGGGAGGCTGGTATGCATGAGCGACTGCTGGTCTTCCATAAACAACCATGCCCGGACTTGTGCCTGGGAGGGTAACTTTCTAGGTGCAATCCCATGGTCAGTCATGACCGAAGGAGGTCTCAGCATGTATATATATATATATATATATATATATATATATATATATATATATGTATATATATATATGTATATATATATATGTATATATATATATGTATATATATATATGTATATATATATATGTATATATATATATGTATATATATATATCTATATATATATATCTATATATATATATCTATATATATATATCTATATATATATATCTATATATATATATATATATATATATATATATATATATATATATATATATATATATATATATATATATATGTATGTATATATATGTATGTATATATAT